>NC_091635.1:48169801-48377301 GCF_027580195.1 Bos mutus
GGAGGAGGGTTCAGGATGGGGAACACAGGTATACCTGTGGTGGATTCATTTCGATATTTGGCAAAACTAATACAATATTGTAAAGTTTAAAAATAAAATAAAATTAAAAAAACAAAAAAACAAAGAACTATTGCTTTAGGAGAATGGACTGCAAGAAAGATAAGGATAATATTTATTAAGCGTCTACTGTGTTTGAAATTTTGTTCCAAAAGCTTTATATAATAAGATATACATATATGTAATATATATTCCTAATATAGACAAATATACATAAGATAGATGAATAGGTATATAGAAAGATAAATGATAGATGATACATGGATGAGAGAATCCTGAGCCAGTTCTCACCATTTGAGCTCTGTGTTGAACCAATATTACTCCTAGCTTTCAAGGTAGATATTATAATCCTATAATCCTCATTTTACCAGCGATGAAATTGAGGCACAGAGCAGTGAAATAACCTACCTAAGGAGATCGAATTATTAAATGATTCACACATAAGTCTTTCTGACACCCAAAACCCATGCTCCTTCCACTGTATGCCATTGCCTTATGAGTGCTGCTTAATCCTCATAGCAATTCTGTCGTAGGTTTCATGATCCTCATTTTAGAAATGAGGAAATTAGACCAAGAGAGCTTAATTTGACAGGTCATAGCTAATAGGAAGAGAGGCTGGAATTTAAACTCAGACTTAACTCCAACTACGTGCTTATGAAAGTAAAATACACAAACTCAACACTCAATACAACCCTTTCCTCTGAAAGGAGGGGAAGTGAGTTGGTTTATTAATATAATGAAGAATATTATTCTTAATAAAAGAGACCCATGCCTACGCACTTCCCCTTCCTTGGTTCTCAGGATGTCAAACCTTTGTTGACTATCAAGCCCTAGGGGTTTTGTTGGAGGAGAGGAAGTACAGGGTTCTGCCATAATCTTCTACCACATACACCTGAAAAACTTTAATCCTGGCTAAATCCAGCAATACAACTTCTGCACACTTTCATCTAAGCAGCTAAATCATGCTGATTAGTCTCGTTTTTTAATTCATTGTCTCCAATTCCAATGGGCATTCTCTGCCCAGAGGTACTATGTTTTCCCCAGTAGAGAAATTTTCCCATTCTTACAGAAGGTTGTTCTTGTTGTTCAGTCACTCAGTTGTGTCTGATTCTTTGCGACCCCATGGACTGCAGCATGCCAGGCTTCCCTGTCCTTCACCATCTCCTGCAGCTTTCTCAAACTCCCGTCGATTGAGTCGTTGATGCCATTCAACCTTGTCCTCTGTCGTCCCCTTCTCTTCCTGCCTTCAATCTTTCCCAACATTAGGGTCTTTTCCATGAGTCAGCTCTTTGCATCAGGTGGCCAAAGTATTGCAGTTTCAGCCTCAGTATCAGTCCTTCCAATGAATATTCAGGACTGATTTCCTCTAGGACTGGCTAGTTTGATCTCCTTGCAGTCCAAGGAACTCTCAAGTCTTCTCCAGCACCACATTTCAAAAGCATCAATTCTTCTGCGCTCAGCTTTCTTTATGGTTCAACTCTCAACATGCATACTCTCACATTCATTCATACATTCAAAACCCATAGCTTTGACTACATGGAATGTTATTTCATATAACTTCCTCCTCTTCAGCCCTCCTACACTGCCTGAAAAAAATCACATCCCACATCCATCCCGTTATTCTCCCCTTCTCTGTTCCATCAACAATTTCCATCTTTTCACTGCATCGTTCCCTGCAATTTACTAATTTCCCTTAGCACCCATCTTTAAAAACACTGAACACAAAAAGCAAAACTTGCCTTTGAACCCCTATCTGCCTCTAGTTACTACTCTACTTCTCTGCTTTCCTTCTCAGTTAAACATTTGGAAAGAGTTGGCTTCATCACAGTCTCCAGTTCTCTACCTTTAGCCACTCAATCATTTCCATCCTCCCTGCCACTGAAATTATCAGGTCATTAGTGACTGCCATGTTGCCAAATGCAGTGATCTTTTTTTCTTCATGCTCAGCCTCTCAACAGTTTTTTAAATAGCTGATCACTACATTCTTTCTGAAACTTTTGTCTGGCTGTCAGAATACCACATTCCTTGTCTTCCTACATCACTGATTGCTTCTCAAATTTTTATAGTTACATTCTCTTCTACCTGATCTCTAAATGCTGGAATACACTAAAAGTCAGTTCTGGGTTCTCTTCTCTTCCCTATTCACAGAATCTAAGTGATTACATTTCAGTTCGGTTCAGTTCAGTCACTCAGTCATATCTGACTCTTTGCGACCCCATGAACCGCGCACGCCAGGCTTCCCTGTCCATCACCAACTCCCGGAGTCCACCCAAACCCATGTCCATCGAGTCGGTGATGCCATCCAACCATCTCATCTGCTGTCGTCCCCTTCTCCTCCTGCCCTCAGTCTTTCCCAGCACCATGGTCTTTTAAAATGAGTCAGCTCTTCACATCAGGTGGCCAAAGTATTGGAGTTTCAGCTTCAACATCAGTCCTTCCAATGAACACCCAGGACTGATCTCCTCTAGGATGGACTGGTTGATCTCCTTGCAGTCCAAGGGACTCTCAAGATTATTCTCCAACACCACAGTTCAAAAGCATCAATTCTTAAGCACTCAGCTTTCTTTATAGTCCAACTCTCACATCCATACATTATTACTGGAAAAACCATAGCCTTGACTAGACGGACCTTTGTTGACAAAGTGATATCTCTGCTTTTTAATATGCTGTCTAGGTTGGTCATAACTTTCCTTCCAAGGAGTAAATGTCTTTTAATTTCATGGCTGAAATCACCATCTGCAGTGATTTTGGAGCCCAGAAAAATAAATTAAGCCACTGTTTCCAGCGTTTCCCCATCTATTTGCCATGAAGTGATGGGACCGGATGCCATGATCTTCATTTTCTGAACGTTGAGCTTTAAGCCAAATTTTTCACTCTCCTCTTTCACTTTCATCAAGAAGCCCTTTAGTTCTTCTTCACTTTCTGCCATAAGGGTGGTGTCATCTGCATATCTGAGGTTCTTGATATTTCTCCCGGCAATCTTGATTCCAGTTTGTGCTTCTTCCAGCCCAGCATTTCTCGTGATGTACTCTGCATATAAGTTAAATAAACAGGGTGACAAAATACAGCCTTGACATAATCCTTTTCCTATTTGGAATCAGTATGTTGTTCCATGTCCAGTTCTGACTGCTGCTTCCTGACCTGCATACAGGTTTCTCAAGAGGCAGGTCAGGTGGTCTGGTATTCCCATCTCTTGAAGAATTTTCCACAGTTTATTGTCATCCACATAGTAAAAAGCTGTGGCATAGCCAATAAAGCAGAAATAGATGTTTTTCTGGAACTCTTGCTTTTTCGATGATCCAGCAAATGTTGGCAATTTGATCTCTGGTTCCTCTGCCTCTTCTAAAACCAGCTTGAACATCTGGAAGTTCACGGTTCATGTATTGCTGAAGCCTGGGTTGGAGAATTTTGAGCATTACTTTACTAGTGTGTGAGATGAGTGCAATTGTGCAGTAGTTTGAGTATTCTTTGGCATTGCCTTTCTTTGGGATTGGAATGAAAACTGACCTTTTCCAGTCCTGTGGCCACTGCTGAGTTTTCCAAGTCTGCTGGCATATTGATTGCAGCACTTTCACAGCATCATCTTTCAGGATTTGAAATAGCTCAACTGGAATTCCATCACCTCTACTAGCTTTGTTCATAATGATGCTTCCTAAGGCTCACTTGACTTTACATTCCAGGATGTCTGGCTCTAGGTGAGTGTGAACACACCATTGTGATTATCTGGGTTGCGAAGATGTTTTTTGTACAGTTCTTCTGTGTATTCTTGCCACCTCTTTTTAATATCTTCTGCTTCTGTTAGGTCCATACCATTTCTGTCCTTTATGGAGCCTATCTTTGTATGAAATGTTCCCTTGGTATCTCTGATTTTCTTGAAGAGATCTCTAGTGTTTCCCATTCTATCATTTTCCTCTATTTCTTTGTATTGATCACTGAGGAAGGCTTTCTTATCTCTCCTTGCTATTCTTTGGAACTCTGCATTCAAATGGGTATGTTTTTCCTTTTGTCCTTTGCTTTTCGCTTCTCTTCTTTTCACAGCTATTTGTAAGGCCTCCTCAGACAGCCATTTTGCTTTTTGGATTTCTTTTTCTTGGGGATGGTCTTGATTCCTGTCTCCTGTACAGAGTCACGAACCTCTGTCCATAGTTCTCAGGCACTCTGTCTATCAGATCTAGGCCCTTAAATATATTTCTCACTTCCACTGTACAGTCATAAGGGATTTGATTTAGGTCATACTTGAATGGTCTAGTGGTTTTCCCCACTTTCTTCAATTTAAGTCTGAATTTGGCACAGTCAGCTCCTGGTCTTGTTTTTGTTGACTGCATAGATCTTCTCCATCTTTGGCTGCAAAGAATATAATCAACCTGATTTTGGTGTTGACCATCTGGTGATGTCCATGTGTAGAGTCTTTTCTTGTGTTGTTGGAAGAGGGTGTTTGCTATGACTGATGCGTTCTCTTGGCAGAACTCTATTAGCTTTTGCCCTGCTTCATTCTGTATTCCAATTTATGATCATGCTTTTACATATAGGTTTGTCACCACTTACACAGGGATTGGGTTCTAAAGTCAGCTCATAAAGAAAAAACTTATTAAGTAACTATTCTTGGAAATTCCTTAAATCACACATAAACTACAGCAGTTGTGGTTTCATACATGTTGATTTTACATATGATTGTGGCCGTATTTATGTGCCAAATTGAAGACCAATACTCCATTTCCTAAAAACTCAGTTGATTTTTTCCCCTCCTGTACTGAGATAAATTGTTTTCATTGAGAAATAGATGAAAAAGTACTTGAACTTTCACATTTCGTGAAAACTACTTATTTTTAAAGAGCAGACACAGTTGGAACAAGCTGCTCCTGCTAGAGAGAATTAGGGACCAACTCCATCAGAGGGTTCAGCAGACTCTCAGCCCTCATATCCTCCTCACTCCACATTTGCTTTTCTTGAATGTAAAGGAGCCACACAATTTAAAGTATTTCTCACTCTATGGTTGAATATGTATAACTCAATTAACAAGTTAAATGCTTGTTTGACATGATCCCATTGTACTATTTATATTTTGATGGCTCCTAAATTTATTTTTCTAGCCCTGACCTTTCCCCCTGAGCTTCAGACTCATGTAATCAACTGCCCACTTGGACTTAACCGCCACTTGAAATCTATGAGGCATCTTAACATGCCCAAAATATAGGAAGTGATTTTCACCTTCCATGCCTCATCTTCACACAAAATAGCTGTTCTTCCTTCCGTCTTTCCTAACTCAGTAATCGGCATGCCACTTACCCCAGATTTTAAAACAAAAACATAGGAGTGATTCCTCCCTTTCACTCATATGAAATTCATCAGGTGTACTTAGATCTGCCTCCAAAACATATCTCAAATTTACCCATTTAATTCCATCAGCTCAGCTCATCACCCTAGTCCAAGCCACCACCATCATTTCTACTTTGACTGACCTCCCTGTTTCCATTTTTACCCTTGTCTCATTGTCACTTTTCTGATTTAGGAATTATTCTGCTTGTTTGTTAACATCTTCTATCAACACTAAAATATAAGTTTCCTGAGGTGAAATTTGTGGAGTGTTGTTTACCAAACTATCCCTAAAGTATAGAACAGTGAGTGCCTGGCATGATTTAGATAAATATTTTTCTAATCAAACAAATAACGATAGACCGTAACTCGGTAAACCCGCCCGACGTCTCACAGCCAGGAGGCCCCGCCCTCTCCCCAAGCCACTTCCGCCCGCCCTAGGCCTTCTGGGAGAGGAAGTCCTCTGCGCAGGCGCTATGAGACCACGGAGCTTTCTGGGTAAAGATGGATGCTCACGATCTGTTTCGCCGGCTCGGCGTGGGGGCCAAATTCGACTTGAGACGCTTTTCAGCGGACGCAGCTCGATTCCAGGTATTGTATCGCTTCCAGGCAGAAGCGCGAGTAACTGAGAAGGGGCGGGAGCCGGAGAAATTGCTGGCTGCTGGGGGAGCCCGCACTCGGAGACCCCGTGGCCTGGTTGTGGGGCATTTTCCCTCATTTGGCGTTCAGGTTACCGCAGCCTTCTGAATGAACCGTTTACCTGTCCTTCTGTAGACTTGGTTGGGTCTAGCAAGGAAATGTTTCACCTGCATTCCACCTCCCTAGCCGCTCTTCTGAGTTTATTGAAAGCACCGTTAGAATCTTACTCTCAAAAATTATCTTTTCTCTGAAACTGATGGAAAATAATTTGAAAAACAGCAACAACCTCAAAAGGAGAGAACAGATTATTTCACGGTGTTTGTCTTGGCTTGCCTGGGCATGTTTTGTTTTGTTTTTTTTTATTCCCGCTACTCCACGGCGTATTAAGTAGTGAGAAGAACCATTTGAAATGGGTGCTCTTACAGAGGGAAAGTAGTGAGTGATAAATCGAGAGAAGTTGGGGCCCAGTTGTGAAAAATCTTGAATATCAACTTTGGTATTGGGACTGGAGACATTTTTGTGTGTGTGCCACACCTGTGTTTCTTCTTTCTCTGACGGTATAGTGTAGTTGTTAAGATTTTGAACTCTGGAACCAGATTATTCAAGTTCAAATCCTCGGCCTCCCAGTTACCAGTTTTGAGACCTTGGTAAAGTTGCTTAACCTGTTAATGCCTCGATTTTTCTCATCTGCAATATTGCTATTTACCTTGTTAGGGTAGTTGAAGGAAGGAGGAATTTAATATATCTAAACATGGTTAGAAATTTGCCTGATTATGCAGTGTTATTGTTATGCAGATTAAGCGTGTTAGGCTTAAAAGTGCTAGTTGCTATTATGATTATTATTATTACTGTTATAAAGTCAGAAAAGGTGTCATCTTGGATTCCATTTGCCCAAACTCTTGTCAGCTCAACAGATATTTGGTGAAAGACAAAAAAGATTGGGAGTCATTGTACCCACGTCCTTACTGTCAGTGCTGCTAAAGTGATAACAATGCCAAATCTGTCCACAGATTTCATTTAAAATTTTTTGGGTTTTAGATAGGAAAAAGGAAATATGACTTTGATTCCTCGGAGGTGCTACAGGGACTGGACTTTTTTGGAAACAAAAAGCCTGTCCCAGGTGATTGTGGGGCATTAAGAACTCATCAGGAGCTACCAGATGAAGAGAAAACAGAAGAAAGCCAAATTGAAAGGAAGAAGCAGAACAGGAAAAAGAAGAAGATAACTTCAGGTTAGGGCTTGATTTATGGTTTTTGTCTTTAATTTTTTTTTCATTTACAGAAATAGTACAACCTTATGGTTACATGTCAGACAATATATGGCTGTTTGTCATTTGATAGCATTCAGGTTGTTTCAGGGTATTTGTGATTACAAATATTGTTACAGTAAAGATACTTGTAAACATATCTTTTTATACAGGTGCTGTTATTTCTGTAATTAGCATCCCCAAAGTGGATTCAGTGGGTGAAAGGGCACGCACACTTCTTCCTTTGAACAGATAACTGCAAAGTGACTTCCTACAGCCATGGCAGTGTTGGATACTGTTGGTCTTTTTTTTTTCCTCCCCAATCTAATGAGTGAAACTTTTTTTATTTATATTTTCTTGATAACTGGTGAGATTGAACATCTTTTCATAGGCTTTACTGGATATTTACATTTCAAGTTTTGTGACTTGTTTGTACTCGTTGGCTATTTTTCACAAGGCTTTTTTTTCAGTACTCAACTATAGGGGTATTTGTCTTTTTCCTTGTTCATCTATTAAGTTTCCTAGCCATCTTACCTTTTTGGTAGAGTAAATACTTACACATGATTTTTAAAAGTTATACAAGGGTGAAAAGTAAATTTTCTTCCCAGCGTTTTATCTCTAGTCCCCTGTTTCTCCAGAGGCAACCTCTGTTACTCAGTTTCTTAGATATTTTTGTAGAGATAGTCTATTGACATGTATTTATACCTCCCATAAAAAGCATGAATGATTGCATACTCTATGTGCTGTTCTGTTCTGAAACTTCCTTCCTTCTACCCCTCTTATAAAAAAACTATATCTTGGAATTTGTTATGAATGAATAGGAAATGCACTGCCTTGTTCATTTTAATGCAGCGTCACATCCCGTTATACATTCCATTATTGATTTGACAAGTTCCTAAGTGGTGGGCCTTTAACTTGTTTCTCCACTTTTGCTTTTACAGTGTTGCAGTAAATGTTATTCTGCTTTGTGTATGTGTGGGTATATCTCTTTGATAAATTCTTAAAAGTGGGATTTCATAGTTAACAGATAAACTTATTTTAAATTTAGATATTTAGGAATTGTCCACCAGAAACATGGTATCATTAGGAAGTCCACTGCTTTGTTCATTGAGCCATAGCATAGTGTCCTGCTATATATTGTAGGGATGTTCCATTAATTGGTTTGACAAGTTTCTGTGTTACGAACATTTACTTTGCTTCCACAGTTTTGGTGACAGTGTTGCAATAAAAGTCATTTGCCTTTCCTGGCTACAGGGAAGTTTACTATAAAGCCTTCCATCAAGATGAATTCTAAAAAGACCTGACACCAGCTTAGGGAAAAGATTCAAATATTGGGCAACCAGAAACACACAGATACATCCTGTAATCATTGAGTAGCAAGTGCGGATAGATGTAAAGAGTTGTAATGGGAGAATTCAAGGTCTTGTGGATTAGTAATGATTCAGGTCTGTTAATGCCAACTGTCTCCTCATAAAAGTGAGCATAATTTTTTATTTTTTTAAAAAAGTCATTCCAGTTGGTGATGCCCACCAGCAGTGTATGAGAGTTTTCTTTTTCTGTTGTTATAATTTGCCTCCTCATGTCGCATTGCACCTTTTTTCTATTACACTGTCCATCTGTTTCTCTTAATTTGTTAGCGAATTAACTCTTGTCTAGCATACTGGGTTTACACATGTTTTCTAGCTTGTCCTCTCATAATCTTATTTGTTTTTGCCATTTTATGTGTTAAATATATCTTTTCCTTTATAATTTATTTTTGCTTTTGTGCCCTAAGCATTAAATTAATATATATTTTTTTAATTCTCCCATACTTTCTTATTTGTAGTTTCATTTTGTTATATTGAAATCTTTGGCCCTCTGGGATTTTATTTGGTGTAAAGAGTAAATAAGGAACTAATGTAATTTTTTTTTCCAGATGGCTAGCCGACTATCTTAATATATTGATAATCCATCTTCTCCCCATTGGATTCAGATACAGCTTTTATTGTAACTTATTTCCCATATATATTTGGGTCTTTGGGTTCTGTTCTATTTCATTTACTTCTGATTCTGTATTCATAAACCAGTACAAGCTTGTTTCAGTTAACATGGCTTTATGTTATAAATGAGCTTACCTGGTGGCTCAGACAGTAAAAAATCTGCCTGCAATTCAGGAGACCCGGGTTCAGTCCCTGGGTTGAGAAGATCCCCTGGAGAAGGGAATGGCAACCCACTCCAGTATTCTTGCCTGGAAAGTCCCATGGACAGAGGAGCCTGGGGGACCAGGGTCCATGGGGTCACAAAGAGTCGGACACAACTGAGAAACTAATACTGTGTTATAAATCCCAGTAGAGTAGTGTGGCATACCATGTTTATTGATTGAGCAACTAGATCCTTTCTCCCTAAAGTGAGCTATAGGATCAGTGCAAATCCAGTTAAAATTCTAGTTGGCTTTTTTGGTAGAAATTGAAAAGAATTAAAAAATTATAATAATAAACATACACTTACCATGTGATCCACCTGTTCTGCTCCAAGAATTTACCCAACAGAAAGGAAAACCTATGTTCTCACAAAGACTTGTATACTTGTGTTCATAATAGCTTTGTTTGTAATAGCCAAAAATATGAAATGACCCAAATGTCCCTGGACAGTGGAGGATAGACAGATTGTATATCCATACAATAGGACGCTCCCTATAAATAAAAGGTTTAAAATGATCAATACATGCTCCAACATAGATTGAATGGATGAATCTCAGGATAACTATACTAAGTGAAAGAAACCAGACTAAATTTAGTACATACTATATGATTCCATTTGTATAAGATTCCAGGAAAAAATAAAGTTAATTAATCAACAATGAGAGAATACAGGTTGTTGCCTAGGAATGGAGTAATGCATTATAAGGGGCTACAAGGAATTTTGGGAACTGATTAAAATGGCCTTGAATGTGTTGATGGTTTAACAGGTGTATTGTTGCTGTTGTTTAGTCACTCAGTCGTGTCCAACTCTTTTGCAACCCCATGGACTGTAGTCTGCCAAGCTCCTCTGTCCAGGGGATTTCCCAGGCAAGAATACTGGAGTGGGTTGCCATTTCCTTTGCCAGGGGATCTTCTCAGGTCAGGGATCAAACCCATGTCTACTGCATTGCAGGTGGATTCTTTACCACGGAGCCACCAGGGAACTCCAATAGGTATATACATATGTCAAAACTCCTCAAATTGCATACTTTAAATATATGCAGTTTATCAGTGAAGTTGGAAAAAATTTAAAAGAAATTCCAGAAGTAGTCTTTACTAATTATTGTTCTTAAAATTTTTTTAGCTATTCTTGCATATTTATTTTATCACGTAAACTTCAAAGTCAACTAGGCCAGTTACCAAAACTATCTAGTTGTATCAACTGTTACTTTTTCTTTCATTGTGAAGATATGGCCTATTTGTGCCACCTAAGAATGTTACAGTTAAAATCTTTAAATTTTTAAAAATATGTATTTTAGAAATTACTTCTGAAGAAGAAGTTTCTACTATACAGTGGATATCATCTGTGGAAGCAAAGATTGAAGATAAAAATGTTAAAAGAAAAAATAAACTAACTTCAGGAAAGTTAGAGCAGCTAAGAAAAGAAAAGGTGAGAAAAATATCTTCACCCTAATTGTTTTTCTGGCCTTGTGCCTTTTTCACTGTGCTTGGGTTTTTTGGTTCATCACAGTATGATTTTGTTAAGATAGAAGGTTATTTGTAGTAGTCTAGATTTTACTTTAATGAAAACTTAAAGTAGCCTTTGTGCTGTGGCTGAAATTTTTAAAATTTAAAATTCTTGAAAGTATCTTAAAATCTTGAAACTTAGGGTCAAATTTGAGAATGTGTTTAGAATTAATTTTTTTAGATTTATTTCCCTTTGATAAACATAAAATTGGCCCACTTTATCCTTTATGTTAAACTCACTGGTTTTGAAGAATTTCATGTGACGGGGATTTGAGAGTTGGAATTCTTAAGAAACCTGTTTTCTAACTTGGGACTAGGAGGAGTGGACTTCAGAAGAGACAACAAATATGCCATTGTCGAGTTTGCTGCACTCCTGCCATGTTATAGATGCAGTGTTGTTCAGCTCGTTTAGTAATCCTGAATCCAGAATTTGGCTGTCTGGATCAGAGAGTGGGAAAGCCAAAAAAAAAAAAAAAAAACCAACATCACCTGACTCTTCTAGTGGCATTCAGTCTTAATAAGTAGAGCTTTTAGGGTAGATCGTTAGAAAGCACCGGCACTTGTGTGCTAAGTGCCACATAAAGCAACTAGATGGATTCAGTGCCTGTCTTCTAGCCGTTTATATAAGATTGTGACTGTGACAGTAGCACATGAGTATGAATAATGTTCTTCGTGGCATTGACACATTAAACGTGGAAAGTGTGGCTAGATAGGTTTCATTGTTAGGAAGGTCATCCTTCTATGACAGGGTGGAAATTGTACCTAATATGTCTCTTTCACGTCCTGGAATTTAACTAGAAAGCTTCATATGCTACTAAAGCTTATTTCAGAAACTTACTATTGCTTTACAACATCTGACAATGTATTTTACCAAATCCCTTTATTTTACTTTTCAGCTAAACTTCTTCCGGAATAAACATAAAATTCATGTCCAAGGAACTGATCTTCCTGACCCAATTGCTACGTTTCAGCAACTTGACCAGGAATATAAAATCAATTCTCGACTGCTTCAGAACATTCTAGATGCAGGCTTCCAGACACCTACACCAATCCAAATGCAAGCCATTCCAGTTATGCTGCATGTGAGTGTGAAGGCCTCGAAGTGTGTGTGTGTGCGTGTGTGTGTGTGCGTTCATTCTCTTTCCTCTGTCTGTGAGATCCTCCCTTCTGCCTTATCTCCCCTTGTTGAAATCCTTGCCATGCTCTAAACTCCATCTCTAATACCTGTGTCTCCATAAAATTTGTCTTGATCACTACTGCTTGATGTGATCTTTTTCCTTTACCAACACTCTTTCCCCTAACACCCAATTCTCCATGTTTTCTTTTTCTTGCAACATTTATCTTACACTTTATATACTATGTATTTGCACTAACTGCACTTACATTTTCCATTTAACTAAATGTGTTCATCTTCTGAGCATAGAGACTATGTTCTGTTTATCCATCATTGATTTGGTTTATAATATCCAAGAACTATTTCAGAAGTGCTGAATTCTTGTATATAACCTGACTTTGTTTTTAATTCCAATACTTTAAAAGATTTTGCCCATGCCACGCAGCTTGTGGGATCTTAGTTCCCCAACCAGGGATTGTACCCACACCCTCAGCAGTGAAATCACAGAGTCCTAACCACTGGACTGCCAGGGAATTCCCATATCCCAGTACCTTTTATTATTGAGCTATATTTAAGTACCGAAAAAATACATAGATGTTAAGGGCACAGTTGAGTGAATTTCAGCAGTTTCATACCCTTGCCATTCAGTCCCCACCCCACCCTCACCCAGAGGTGAGCACTCTTCTGGTTTTTCGTGTTGTTTAATCTCTCAGTTGTGTCTGATTCTGCAACCCCATAGACTGTAGCCCACCAGGCTCCTCTGTCCACGGGATTTCTCAGACAAGAATACTGGATTGGGTTGCCGTTTCCTCCTCCAGGGGATCTTCTCAATCTAGGGATCAAACCCACGTCTCCTACATTCCAGGTGGATTCTTTACCGCTAGCCACCAGGGAAGCCCTGTTCTGGTTCTTATTGCCATATATTATAGAATTCATATAAGTGGAATCATTCAGTATGTGTTCTTTTATTTTTGGTTTCTTTCTTTCACTCTGTGAACTTTTTTTGAGATTCCTCCATGTTGCATATATCAATTTGTTACTGATACATGAAATGCTGAGTAGTATTCTCTTGTATGAGTATACCATGATTTGTTTATGCACTGTTAACAGAGGTATGAGTTAACTTAGATTTTTGGAAATTAAGTTTTTCTGAGGTTTCTTTTTATAGTAGTGAGAGCTGACTTTTTCTCCCCACATAACCAAGGCGGCCTTCCCAATTGTAGTAGCCAAAGGGTATGAGTTCCCTCCCTCCTCATCTGTATTAATCCTTTTCATTTTCTTTGGGAAACTGAAATCAGAATATATTTGAAGGATGTTTTTTACTGACATTATAGCAAAATTGCTTTTAATTTTCATTAAAATGTTGTTTCTGTAGTGACCTTAGCTTAAAGCTTTAAAAAGCACAGTGACTTTTTGAAGATTGTCACCTATATATGACTGTCACTGGTGTTATCACCACTTTTTATTTTACATTTAGTCCTTCTGTTATTTATTAAAATTTTCCATAAGGATGGAGCAATACAGATACCAGGACCAAAAGTTGGTTTTCTGATTTAACTTTGATAAAGAGGATTAGGGAAAAGGAAAATTGAAATAATGGGAATATGGTTGTGGATTATCTTTGGATTTTAGTTATCTAGTTTCTTTACCCAGTTCAAATTAACTTTAGTGATAATGCTCAGAAACTCCGTTGGGGTGGTGGTAGCAGAGATGGGTGATGTTAGAAAAGCAAATATGGGAGAAGTTAGAAGAATGATGGGAATGTGAGTATCTGGACTTGCTGTGTATAATTTTATTTTTATGGCTGGTAGCATTATTTGACTGGCACTAAAAATGTATGTACTCTTCCTTATACTTAATATACTCTGTTTTTAGGGTCGAGAACTTCTGGCTTCTGCTCCTACTGGATCTGGAAAGACTTTGGCTTTTAGCATTCCTATTTTAATGCACCTGAAACAACCCACAAATAAAGGCTTCAGAGCCCTGATTATATCACCAACACGAGAACTTGCCAGCCAGGTATAACCTGTAGTTTCTGAAAAGTATGTGTTTGTGTTTGCCAGTCATCTTTCTTATTTGAGGGTAATAGAAAGGTCCAGAAGAGAAGGGCCGTGTCTTTGTCATGGTCAAGTATAGTGTACAAAGCATACTTCTAAGTGTCTTACTGCATAAAGTCTTATAATTTTCTAAAATATGATGATCTTAGCATTTATACTGTGGTATATGCTCTAAGATCCTTGTAGTTGGAAGGCTATTGTAACATATGTGTGTAAGTTGCTTAGTTGAGTCCAACTCTGCAAGTCCATGGACTGTAGCCCGCCAGGCCCCTCTGTCCATGGATTCTCCAGGCAAGAATCCTGGAGTGGGTTGTCAGTCCCTTTTCCAGGAGATCTTCCCTAGGGTTCGAACCTGGGTCATCTGCATTGCAGGCAGATTCTTTACTGTCTGAGCCACAGACAGTAGTGGGATGTGGTCTGTAATATATAGTTCCTCTTTAAAACTTTTTTTCTCACTTAGAAAAAAGGAAACCTCATCTCAGTTTTTGAGAAAGTAAAACTATACTGTGATCCATTCGACTCTCCCCGTGTGCTTAATGTAAACATGCCAAGTATGAAATAGTTTTGAAATGGTACTTTATTCTTAAAAATAATACAGAGTTGAAGAGTTTTGATTTTATCTCTTGGAACTGGTTTACTAGACCTGAAGAAACTACTGAATCTTATTTGGCATTGATGTTCCAAAATGCCAAGATTCCAAGTTAATCTACAGATTATCATAAGCTTAATTTCAGGTATTCACGGATTGATACTAGATCTATTTTATAAATACTAAAAAAGTGACTGTACATCTTATCCAAGTATTTCAGCAGCTGATGTTTTTATCATTTCTGTTTTAGATTCACCGAGAGTTAGTAAAACTGTCTGAGGGAACAGGATTCAGGATACACATGATCCACAAAGCAGCAGTTGCAGCCAAGAAATTTGGACCTAAATCATCTAAGAAATTTGGTAAGGGATTGCTAGGTAGCACAAATGGTAAAGAGTCCACCTGCCAGTGCAAGAGACTCGGGTTCAATCCCTCGGTGGGGAAGATCCCCTGGAGGAGGAAATGGCAACTGACTCCAGTATTCTTGTCTGAAAATTCCATGGACAGAGGAGCCTGGCAGGCTCCATGGGGTCACAGGGCCTGACACAACTGAGCATGCATTCAAGAGGATGGAAGCTGTAAATTCAGTTCAGTTCATGCTTGAAGTGTAAGGGATTTGGAAATTTCAAATATCCTAATTGCCACCTAAAAATTCTTAAAGTGTAGTTAGTTCGATTTTTAGAAAAGCTGAAAGAAATCTCCTTTCACCCAGTAGTTACATAAATATATACCAGGGGTTCTCCACCTCACCCTCCACCCCAGGGATATTTGGCAATATATGGAGATATTTTGTCACAGCTGGGGAGAGGTGCTACTATTAGAGGGATAGAAGCCAGAGATAGTATTACACATTCTGCAGTGCACAGAACAGCCTCCTACAGCAAGTTGTCTGAACCAAAATGTCTGTAGTACTGAGACTGATAATCCCTGCTTTATTCTATTGGTTGTTAACCTGCCATGGAAGTATTCTGCAGATAAGACTGGCTTACATCCCTACTCTTAACATCCACCAGAGAAACTCTTTTACTTGGCTTTTATCTTGAACTTCTGAATAAAGTTCCATTTAAGGAAAGTATTTTCCTGAAAAACAAACGAATGTTTGAAAAGCAGACTGTGGGATGATTGTATTCTTGCCTCTTAGAGGCCAAGTTCAGTTTAGTCGCTCAGTTGTGTCCAACTCTTTGCGACCCCATGAACCGCAGCACGCCAGGCCTCCCCGTCCATCACCAACTCCCGGAGTGTACCCAAACTCATGTCCATTGAGTTGGTGATGCCATCCAACCATCTCATCCTCTGTCATCCCCTTCTCTTCCTGCCCTCAATCTTTCCCAGCATCAGGGTCTTTTCAAATGAGTCAGCTCTTCACATCAGGTGGCCAAAGTATTGGAGTTTCGGCTTCAACATCAGTCCTTCCAATGAACACCCAGGACTGATCTCCTTTAGAATGGACTGGTTGGATTTCCTTGCAGTCCAGGGGACTCTCAAGAGTCTTCTCCAACACCACGGTTCAAAAGCATCCATTCTTCGGCACTCAGCTTTCTTCACAGTCCAACTCTCATATCCATACATTACTACTGGAAAAACCATAGCCTTGACTAAACGGACCTTTGTTGGCAAACTAATGTCTCTGCTTTTTAATATGCTTTCTAGGTTGGTCATAACTGTCCTTCCAAGGAATAAGTGTCTTTTAATTTCATGGCTGCAATCACCATCTGCAGTGATTTTGGAGCCCAAAAAATAAAGTCAGCCACTGTTTCCACTGTTTCCCCATCTATTTGCCATGAAGTGATGGGACCAGATGCCATGATCTTCGTTTTCTGAATGTTGAGCTTTAAGCCAACTTTTTCACTCTCCTCTTTCACTTTCCTCAAGAGGCCCTTTAGTTCTTTACTTTCTGCCATAGGGGTGGTGTCATCTGCATATCCTAGGTTATTGATATTTCTTCCGGCAATCTTGATTCCAGCTTGTGCTTCCTCCAGCCCAGTGTTTCTCATGATATACTCTGCATATAA
Organism: Bos mutus; assembly: GCF_027580195.1. NCBI lineage: Eukaryota > Metazoa > Chordata > Mammalia > Artiodactyla > Bovidae > Bos > Bos mutus. Next base: position 48,186,515 of record NC_091635.1, read on the forward strand.
GTTGAATAAGCAGGGTGACAATATACAGCCTTGACGTACTCCTTTTCCTATGTGGAACGAGTCTGTTGTTCCATGTCCAGTTCTAACTGTTGCTTCCTGAGCTGCATACAGGTTTCTCAAGAGTCAGGTCAGGTGGTGTGGTATTCCCATCTCTTTCAGAATTTTCCACAGTTTATTGTGATCCATGCAAGTCAAATAAAAGGAGAGTAAGGATTTAGTAGTTTGTGCTATGATGGATTAAAAAAATACGTACATTAGTTCGTTGTGTTATTGGTATAGTGCATATCAGCACTTCTCCCCACTTGAGGTTATTAACTGAAATGCAGGGGACTTAATCCCCTAGTTCAAGAGGGATGAATGTTTTGCAATTTGTACCATTTGTTTTTCCTTACAGATATCCTTGTGACTACTCCAAATCGACTAATCTATTTATTAAAACAAGATCCTCCAGGAATAGACCTAACGAGGTACATTACTTTAATAATGTCTTTTATGTTTGTTTTTCATTAAGTTGATTATATTTTGTCCTCAACTATAATATAATACTTGTAGTATTGCCCTTTGGAGCTTGCTATCTGCCAGCTTTCAGTCAGTGTTGGTGCTGAGAAATATCTGGCCTGAAATAAAGTTAACAGATTCTGATAAGCAATTAGTACAGTTTCCCTAGAAATTTTTCACATCTTTCAGCAGTGGTGATGGAGTTCCTAACGTTTATCTGAGGTTCTGACATTGCCAGTGGAGCTTCATATCCTTGGGGTCTAATGGAATAGGTACATTAATTTATGTTGATCTTGTTTTACCTTTTTATTGCTTATTCTTCTTGTACCTTTTTCTGGTACAATATGTAGATCTGAGAAGCGTCATTGTGGTTTGACTTCTTTATGTGTTCCCACAGTTTAGTGACGTGTCCTGGATCTTTCAGTTCAATAAGCTACAAATGTTTTTTGTTGTTGTTTCTTAGTGTTGAATGGCTGGTAGTAGATGAATCAGATAAACTGTTTGAAGATGGCAAAACTGGGTTCAGAGACCAGCTGGCTTCCATTTTCTTGGCCTGTACGTCCCACAAGGTGAAGAGAGCTATGTTCAGTGCAACGTTTGCCTATGACGTTGAACAGTGGTGCAGACTGAACTTGGACAGTGTCATTACTGTATCCGTTGGAGCAAGGTAATTCTTCCACGTTATCCCACTGATGGAAAAAACCACACAAGTCATTATTTTAGACTAAAAGAGACAGGTTGTGTGGCCTAAGATTAATAAAAAGAGTTTTACTGAAAGAAACATATTCTTTAAAGTCAAGATTGATTAAGGATATTCTGTGTTAGAATAATCTAAAGGGACATTCTCATATTGTCATGTAGATATTACTGTCATCGTGCATTTAGTTGATTTTTCCCTTCCATAAAGTATGACCATGAGCTCTGTGGCCACCCAGAGGATTTAATCTCTTTGATGGCTTAACTCAGTAGGGCTGAGAGAAGGAAGCTAATGTTACTGAGCCACTTGATTTATAATTCCTTTTTAAAAATATTTTGGGGTGCATTTATGCTAATTGGTAGGGAAAAAGTTTTATGAAATTATAATACTTCCCCTTGATACACTGTAGTGCAACCCATGAAGTAGTATGGAGCTTCCCTGGTGGCTCAGACAGCAAAGAATCTGCCTGCAGTGCAGGAGACCTGTATTCAGTTGCTGGGTTGGGAAGATTCCCTGGAGAAGGGAATGAACATGTACTCCAGTTTTGCCAGGAGAATGGAAATGAAGTAGTAAAAGTGAAGATTGTGGCTGTATGAAAAAGTGCTTGTAATACCGTGTTAAGTAAAAAGCCAAATGAAATAATAAAGAATATCCTAGCTACTTCCAACTTAAAACTCCTGTGTATAAAAAGAAAAATAGAACAGATTCACCATAAATATAATTATGAAAGGAGATAACAGAGTGGAAAAAGTATTTATACATAGTATATTACAGTGGCTTATAGAGTGTTAATAAAGCCTTGAGATACCTCACTCCAACTATCTGTCTATAAATAAACCTTTGCTATCATTATGAAAAAAATTTAGCCATATGAAGCAACCTTTAAAATGTTCTGATTTTACCCATTAATTTTACTTTTAGAAAGATTTTGAAAGATTGGAAACATGAAAATATATGACTAGAACACAACAAAATATCAAAATTTATCGTAAAATGGTAGAATTGTGGGCAACTTATTGTTTATGTCTTTTTTTAATTGAAATAACATTTTTATAATCAGAAGAGAACATTTAAAGACTTAAATAGACATTTCTCTGAAGAAGGCATCCAGATGGCCAATGGGCACATGAGAAGATGCTCGATATCACTAATTATTAGAGAAATGCAACTGAAAACTGCAATGAGGCACCACGTCATACCAGTCAGAATGGCCATCGTCAGAAGGGCTACAAAGAATAAATGCTAGAGAGGGTGTAGAGGAAAGGGAACCCTCCCACACTGTTGGTGGGAATATAAGTTGATGCAGCCACTATGGAGAACAGTATGGAGATGCCTTAAAAAATTAAAAATAGAGTTGCCATATGATACATCAGTCTTATTCCTGGGCATATATCCAGAGGAAACTAATTTGAAAAGATACATGCGCCCCAGTGTTCATAGCAGCACTATTTATAACAGCTAAGATGTGGAAACAGCCTAAATGTCTACTGACAGGTAAGCGGGTCAAGATGTGATATGTACATACACAGTGGAATGCTGCCGCTGCTGCTGAGTCGCTGCAGTCGCGTCCGACTCACTGATGCCATTTGCAGCAACGCAGATGGACCTAGAGATGATCATACGAAGTGAAGAAGGTAGAGTCAAATGTGATATTGTAGAATATGTGTAGAATCTAAAAATGATACAGGTGAACTTCTGTACAAAACAAGCAGACTCATGGACATAGAAAACAAACTTAGGAATACCAAAGAGGAAATGAGGGGGGAGGGATAAAGCAGGAGTTTGGGGTTAGCAGATGCAAACTTCTAAAGGTAAAATACATAAACCACATATAATTACCTATAATGGAAAAGAGTTTGAAAAAGTGTGTGTGTGTATAACTGAATCACCAGAGACTAATGCAACATTGTAACAGCTGTACTTGAACTAAAATTTAAAAACCTTGGTATAACACAGGGAGCTCTGTGACAACTGAGAGGCGTAGGACAGGGAGAGAGGCTCAAGAGGGAGGGGACATACGTACACTTACGACTGATTCACGTTGTTAAATGGCAGAAACCAACACAACATTGTAAAGCAGTTATTCTCTAGGTAAAAGTAAATTTCAAAAAACTTTGTCTTTAAAACATAAATAATTAGGTACTTATATTGATAATGGAAAAAATCATTCTGTTGGAGGTATGTGTAAATTTTTTCATTTATTTAAAATTTATGGGGAAAAACAAAGATTGGCTGTCACACTGTAAGATATGTTTTCTTTCTCAGGAATTCTGCAGTAGAGACGGTAGAACAAGAGCTTCTCTTTGTTGGTTCAGAGACTGGAAAACTACTGGCCATGAGAGAACTTGTTAAAAAGGTAAATTTGGGCTGCATTTTCAAATTTTGATGAAGCTCACCAAGCCTTGTATTACTGACGGGAGGCTGAGCACGTTTTCCTGCGTCGTGTTTAGTACTGCTGCTGCTGCTAAGTCACTTCAGTCGTGTCCGACTCTGTGTGACCCCATAGACGGCAGCCCACCAGGCTCCCCCGTCCCTGGGATTCTCCAGGCAAGAACACTGGAGTGGGTTGCCATTTCCTTCTCCAATGCATGCCTGCATGCTAAGTCGCTTCAGCCGTGTCCGACTCTAGCAACCCCATGGACTGCAGCCTACCAGGCTCCTCTGTCCATGGGATTTTTCAGGCAAAAGTACTAGAGTGGGGTGCCATCGCCTTCTCCGTCGTGTTTAGTAATCCAGTGGCAAATCAGTAAGAAGCACATTGGAGCAACTCGTCCCAAGTGGAGAGGCTCACCTCTGAGAATAAAGTTAAGTTTTCTGTCCCCAGCGCAGGGAAGGCTAGGAAAAGACATAGTTGATGCCCCCAAAGCCTCCTTTTTCCACATCTGTGAACTGGCAGACCTCAGAAATACTGGGGGTTCAGTTCCAGACCACCACAGTAAAGCCAGTGTCACAATTAAGTGAGTCACAGGAATTTTGGGGATTTCCCAGTGCGTAGGAAAGTTGCATTTACATATGCTGTAGTCAAGTGTGCAGTGGCATTATGTCAAAAAAACAATGTACACACCTTAATTAAAAATACCTTATTGCTAAACTTGGTAACCATCACCTTCAGCGTGTTATATTAGTAACATCCAAGAGGACTGATCACGGCTCACCGTGGCAAATATAATAATTGTGAAAAAGTTTGAAATATTCTAAGAATTACCAAAATGTGCTACAGAGACAAGAAGTAGGCAAATGGTGCTCGGAGAAAAATGGTGTCGATAGACTTGCTCGAACATAGGGTTGCCACAAACCTTTGATTTATGAAAAACCTGCCAAGTGCAATAAGACAAGAGTATGCATGTATATATAAATCTCCCCCCACCACTCTGCTGCTTCCATGTAGAACTGGGGCCTTACATGAGTAGGGCCCACTGGAGTGGGGTTTTTTGTTTTATGACTGAATTGATACAAATATAGTACTTAGAATAGTGCTTGGCACATTGTGCTATTTGTTAGTTATTGATATCACTTGGCAATAGGAAATAGAAGGTTTTGACAGATATTCACATAGGATTATACTCCAGGGATTTTTAGCCATGCATGAATTTGTTTTGTGAACCTTCTGAAATTGTGTGAATGTCTGACTACCTACTAGACAGCTTCATATGTCGCATTAGATTCTGAAAGGATGTATGGACCATAATTACAAGGTCAAGTCCTAATGCTGACAGTTGAAAATATAGAAAGCTGGTTTGAGAGAGAATCAGGGTTTGATAATACAAAATGTAAAAATCATTTGCTTAGAGCTGGTAGTTATAACTTAAACTTTGTCTAACTTGATAAGATAATTTTGAGAGAACTGAGAACCAGGAACTAAGCTTTTTGGAATACCCACAGTTAGGATAAATAATGGATTAAAGTGATAATTACTACATTTTAAGAAGGAACAAAAATGTTCTGAGGCACAGAAGCAAACGTGTTTATTTCAAGGAGTAGACATCCATTGCCGTAGACAGGTGAAGGGGGATTAATTAGACAAGATTTTGGGGATGGGCAAAATGGAGAGTACTGTTGAAGGGAAGTAGGAAAAGCCCATTGTGGAGAATGGGTGCTGAGGAAGATGGAGGCAGACTTAGACCACAGGTCTGAGAAATTTGGCAGTTTCTAAATTGAATTAAAATCTTATGAAATGATGCAGTTATATTCTTAATTATGGGTTATGTGTGCTTTCTTTTAGGGTTTCAATCCACCTGTTCTTGTTTTTGTTCAGTCCATTGAAAGGGCTAAAGAACTTTTTCATGAGCTCATATATGAAGGTATTAACGTGGATGTTATTCATGCAGACAGAACACAGCAACAGGTAAAGTCAAATGTAAACTTTCAAAGCAACAAAGAACTAAGTACTGGCATTTATGAAGCACTTGTTTTCCATTCCCAGAGTGGTGCTAAAACATCTCTCGTATGTTCTCTTAACCAGAGAGATAACACAGTCCACAGCTTCAGAGCAGGAAAAATCTGGGTTCTTATTTGTACAGCCTTGCTAGCCAGAGGGATCGATTTTAAAGGTGTGAACTTGGTTATCAACTATGACTTTCCAACCAGCTCAGTGGAATATATTCACAGGATAGGTGAGTCACGTGCCCACCCCCACTCATCTGTCTTAGCATGTCTACCAGAGTCCCTTCAGCATGTTCATTTTTTCAGTACTGTAAAAATCCAGTGACTTGTATATGTGAATCTTGAAGGTCCCATTCCCTTCAAAAATGAGTTTTTTTTGGTTTTTTTTTAATGATCTGATTTCTCTTAGGTCGAACTGGAAGAGCTGGGCATAAAGGAAAAGCTGTTACATTTTTTTCACTGAAGATGATAAACCATTATTAAGAAGGTAAATTAGGAGAAATAGCTTAGCATTAAGTTGGCAAAATTAGTTCTTTATTCTTATACACAATCGATGGATAATTACAAAATGGCTATGTCCCAAATTCTTTTATGATATTAGTCAACCAAATGTTAGCCATGAAAGAAAAACGATCAAAAGGCTTCGTTTTTGTTCTTCCGTTGTTAGATTTGGAAGTATTCACAAGAGAGTATTCATTTAAGTTTCATACTCAAAGAATTCTTCCAATAACATCACTTGATATTAATCACAAGGTAATATTAAGGTTTTTGGATTAGTGAATAGTTAAAGTTAATCCCTGAATCTCTTTATGTTACAGCCTAGTCAAAATGATCTCTTAGCATGGTACATTCTTCCCATTACTTTTAGGGGCAGATGGAGTTTATCTTTAGTCCCAGGTCACTTGTCATAGAGGAAAAACTGCTTTAGTAACACACTCCAGTATTATTCAGTTGTAGCTCCTTGAGGCCTGGGTAACATATGATGGATACATTTTTAGAATCTCATCTTAATTTAGCCCATCATCCTAGATGTTAATGTAAAAGCTGAGTTGTGTTTCCTACACTTGGGCTGCCTACAGTAATGTTAGGCTGATGATAACTGACAGCAGTTCATATTTCTAACAAATCAAGCTGTGGATGGAGGTGGTTTATACATTGACCTGTTTCTCAGTTGTGGCACAGATTTTGATTTGTGCCTTCTGAGCCTTGGCTCTGTCAACCTTGGTTTTGTCGTGAGCAGACTCGTGTGATATGTAGGGGACTGTATTCCAGCAGCCTTGATGCACCTGAGTTCTCCTCAGCAGCTCTAAGCATGTGACTCTGATGACCCCCCCCCATATCATTGTGTGCACCTCAGTTTTCTTTTCCATCTGGGAAATGGGGATAATGATGATACTTACTACAAAAGCTTCTAAATGACTGTACATTGAATAAGTGACTGTACATGAGAAGCTCAAGTCAGCCAAGCCCTATGATTTAATAAATTTAAGTGTGACTCTGACTTCAGCGTTTTCATCCAGCACTGGGCTGTGCTGGTTAGGGCTTGATGCATGTTGAGTAGAAGCCGTTGCTAGCTAAAATTATTCATCAGTACCTTGATTGCAGTCCAGCAGACTCTTCTCTCAGTAGTCCAATGTGATTGCTTCTGGTAATAATTGATCAGAACACTTTACTGGATTAGTTTCTTGTTTGTGTAGTCTTAGTTCCTCTTCTGTTGTACAGAGGGTTTAAGTACATAAACAACAGTTTGACAAGATACAAATTTATGTTTACTGATACCTTTTTCAGTGTTGCCAATGTTATCCAGCAGGCTGGATGTCCTGTCCCAGAATACATAAAAGGTTTCCAGAAACTACTAAGGTACAGTCTTAAGTTTACTTGGGACTTCTCTCTCTGCATGTACATTCTTACTTTCACACTCGTACATTGTGGTTCTATCAACATTACTGTTTTAGAACCTTCTAAAGTAAAAACTTTCCACTTAAATATTTGTGAATATTGTGTGCTCTTTCCCTGTCAGTTTTTCATCCTTGAAATTTTAAGTACTCAGATTTTTTAAATATTAAATGTGAGTGAAATATGCTCAGATTTTAATTCATAAAGCTAGTAAAAAGTAGTTAATTGGCCAGAATCACACTCTAGCGCTTATTGGCAGGATATGAGTGACACATATTTTAATCATAATCAGTGCCTTTGTAAAAATTGGTTGAATTTCATCTCTTTGGATTACCGCTCTAGATACTATTAGGTAAACTAGTATATTAAAGTGGATACAGTGTTGTCACTATAAACCAGTAAGTAGATAAACAAATTTTGTGACCAAGAACCAAAACTAGTTTTAGTTTTAGCTCTCTAAATTTAAGTTGCACTTAATTCAGTTCTTTCTTCTCTTTGTAACTTCCAGTAAACAAAAGAAAAAGATGATTAAGAAGCCCTTGGAAAGGGAGAGCATTAGTACAACTCCAAAATATTTTTTAGAAAAAGCAAAGGATAAACGGTAAGTATATGGTAAAAGTTAGTTTGACTCTGTCATTTTCATATAACATGGGCTTTCTTTTTCCTTAGGATAGATTTTTAGAAATAAAATTTAATAGGTCTACAGTCCATTATGGAGAAGGAAATGGCAACCCACTCCAGTATTCTTGCCTGGAAAATTCCATGGACAGAGGAGCCTGGGGGGCTACAGTCCATGAGGTCGCAAAGAATTGGACACAACTGAGTGACTAAACATTAGCAACAGTCCATTATAGAATCTAATAAAAGTAATATATCAGGTTGCTAATGATTTGGAAACTTGGTTAATTCAATCTTGGAATTTGTCTTAACATATTAATGAATTTTTTTTCCATCTTTGGAAATATGATTTCAATTCACTGTGAATTAGAATTGCACTGTCCACTGTCTCCACATGGAGTTCCCAGGTAGCACTAGTGGTAAATAACCCGCCTGCCAGTGCAGGAGACTAAAGAGACACAGGTTTAATCCCTGGGTCAGGAACATCCCCTGCAGAAGGCCATGGCAGCCCACTCCAGTATTCTTGCCTGGAGAATCCTATGGACAGAGGAGCCTGGCGAGCTACAGTCCATGGGGTCACAAAGAGTCGGACACAGTGACTTAGGACACATGGACACACTATCTCCACCCGGCCTGCATCTGGACACGCTACAGAAGCCACCTGTTAGGACTGTCAACTCACATCAATGGAATCTTCCTTGAAGCTTCATATTCTGGAAAGGATTTCAGTAGGATTTACACTGAAGCATGTTGAAACATCTCTGAAAAGTATAATTTGAGTAAATTATAAATTTATTTATATGTAAATTATAAACATTTACATATTTATATGAAATTATACACATTTACATATTTATATGAAATTATACACAAATTTGTTTATATATAAATTATAAGCTTGAGTAAACTATAAGTTCAGTCATTTAGCTTAATGTTTTGAGGATTTCAAAGTATAGTTTTTTTCTTTTTCTTTTTTTTTTTAGAATGTACACAGGACTACCTTTTTTGCCTATCACTACTAGGAAACCATGATCTCATGGAGGTAGACTGAAATATTCTGCATAGTACTATTCTTTCCAGTATTTAAGAAAAATGACACTTTAAATTCTGTCAGTACCAGTTAATATATAACATATATAAAATGTGGGCATTTGCCAAGTACTTACTGTCCATCTTTAGCCTTACTGCATGTATTTGTATTACATATGTACTACATACATAATATGTAGTAAGATGTTAAAAGGGTGTAAAATGAGACCCCTTTCCTGAACTTAGGGAAAGGAGATTAGTATACATGAAAAAAATAATTAGAAAATAATTTTTAAGTAAAATAGAAGCTAGAGAAGGGAAAATCATTATGAATTGGTGTTGTTTGCAAAAAGTTTTACAGAAGTAGAATTATCTTCAGGGATAGGTAAAATTTAGGCATGTAGAAGGAACAAGGTGAACCCAGGTGAGAAAACTGGCCTGCACTTTCCTTCTGAGAAGAGTCAGCCTGACATTTTGTATTAATTGTGGGAAGTCATGTTCAACCCCAGTACATGGCATGTACAGAGTGTCCCAAGGGTTTAGTGGTTTTGAGCTTTAATAACGGGAGGAATAAATGTTACAACCTTACAAAAATATATCACTGGAAAGATTAATTCATACCTAATCAGTTTTGTGCCTCCTTAATGCATTTTTTATTTTTCTTCTTTGTGGCAACAGTTCCTGGGTGGATTGGTAGAAGATTAGTAGACCAGTGCATTGGCACAGGAGGTTGCCCTGCTTTGTCACCTTATCTGTCTCACTAGACTTTCTCCTGCGATGAGCTCTTTCTGAATTGTTGCATGTACATCAGAACCTCATTCTTGGGTGATCGTAAAGCTAAGATTGAAAGTGCAATCTTTTCAGGTACTGACTAGCAGCTGAGGAAAGTTTTTACCAAGACGGAAAATCAACTAGAGCATAAGATCGTGGCTCTGTTGAACTATAATAAGAAATACTGATATTTTAAATTATGTATTTTGTTGATTTTTATAAGTCTGTAGCCTTTATGCCCTGAAGTTATTAAAACTTACGGCTGCACTGACTTTGAGGACACTTGATATAAACCTGTCCCTAGCCCCTGCTTAAGGTGCTTTAGTTGTCTATTTTCTTCACATTTAAAAACCATACTTCTTAACATAACATACACATAAGAGTTGATCTGACACCAGCTTGCCTTTCCACTGTAGATGTTGCTATAATGATCCTACCCACACCTGTGGCCTCAGCTCTGTGCTGATTACTCTTAAGTCCATATCTTCAGACCCTGCTTCCCAACTGAGTAATACACCTAAATCCTGTTGCCTAGTGGACCTCACTGCAGGCACCACAGACTCACCCTGGTGTAGTAGAGGGTGGAGGAGACTGGATTTGGAGCAAGAACTGGCTCTAATATCACCTCTTCTGTGTGATTTTGAACAAATCACTTCACATCTTTAAGCCTCTTTCTCCCTATATGTAATGGAAATAGTTATATAAATAATAACTCTGCTGCTGTTAGTGAAGGATTGAGTTGATTGGCATTACTCTACTGTAGTATGCAAATGTTGATTATTTTCTCAAAAGTGTTTTTCTTGGGTTAAGAGTTAGTTGATGGCATTTACCATTCAGCAGACTCTAAAATCAGAATATCAGAGTTCATATCTAATATTACCAGTGTGTGATGATCTGCAAGTTACTCAACCACTCCACCTCGTTTTCCACATCTGTATAAGGAGGATGCTAATAGAATCTTTTTTCATAAGTTAGAAGATCTGAGTTGATACATATAAAGCACTTGTAACAGTGTCTAGCAGTTAATCAATGTGAATTCTTTTTATTAGGTCAGAATCTTTTATGCCATGTTGTAATGTAGTTTATTGTGGTGTTTCTGTCTCACTTAGGTGGATGTGTTTTTCTAAAGGGCAGAGACACAGCTTTTTTTTACTAATGTCTCATATACTTGATTGTGGAGGTTTCAGTAAATGTTTATTAAACTGGTAGAGCTTTGGAAAGTACATATATCTAAAATTTCTAATTCAACTTTCCTTTCATTATCACAGGAAAAAGGTCACTGGTCAGAACAAGAAGAAAGTAGCTCCTGAGGACAAAAGTTAAAAACAGACTTTTAAAAGAACTGTATCGCAAATGTGATTTCGTAATTCCAGCATGAATGTTTTTTTCATGGAATATATCGTCTTATAATCACCTGTACCAAATATTTGACGTCAACCACAAGAACATGGGACTGGTGAAAAATGATCCTAAATTCTCAGTGTATCATGTCAAGTTTTAATTCGTAGGTGATTTTTAAATGATTATACAGTGGGAAAAACATTCAATGACATCCGTGTGGTTTGAATCCAGAGTGATACTTCTTATAGAAGAACTAAAGCTTGTACTTAAAGTAACAACACCCAAATGTGGTAAGCTGGATTTTTCCCTTCAAGTGTGAAGGCAGGTGTTGTATATGCTGTGGAGAGGCATTTGGAACTACATGGCAAAGTCAAGTCTTGAGAACCCACTTTTTTTTGGGGTGTGGTGGGAGGGAAATGGACAAGAGGCAACACAAGCTGTCTACCAAGAATAAATCTACTCATCTCTCTATTTCGCTGTTTCTAAATTTGTTGATGGCTTTTTGTAGTAGGAGCCATAACAATGAGATTCCTTTTCTCCCCCCATACAGCAAATTCCCATTGGCTATCTATTTTACATATGGTAATATAAATTTCCATGGTACTCTCTCTGTACATCTCACCCTCTCCTCCCCTCTCCCCTTGTCCATAAGTCTGTTCTCTATGTCTGTTTCTCCATTGCTGCCCTGCAGATAAATTCTTCAGTACCATTTTTTCTAGATTCTGTATATGTGTTAATATATGATATTTATCTTTCTCTTTCTGACTTACTTCACTCGTATGATAGGCTCTAGGTTTATCCACCTCATTAGAACTGACTCAAATGTGTCCCTTTTTATGGCCGAGTAATATTCCATTACTCAGAACTGGACATGGAACAAAAGACTGGTTCCACATAGAGAAAGTAGTACATTAAGGCTGTATATTGCCACCCTGCTTATTTAACTTATGCAGAGTACATCATGAGAAATGCTGGACTGGAAGAAACACAAGCTGGAATCAAGATTGCCGGGAGAAATATCAATAACCTCAGATATGCAGATGATACCACCCTTATGGCAGAAAGCCAAGAAGAACTAAAGAGCCTCTTGATGAAAGTGAAAGAGGAGAGTGAAAAAGTTGGCTTAAAGCTCAACATTCAGAAAACTAAGATAATGGCATCTGGTCCCATCACTTCATGGCAGATAGATGGGGAAGCAGTGGAAACTGTCAGACTTTATTTTTCTGGGCTCCAAAATCACTGCAAATGGTGACTGCAGCCATGAAAAACGCTCCTTGGAAGAAAAGTCATGACCAATCTAGACAGCATATTAAAGAGCAGAGACATTACCTTGCCAACAAAGGTCCAGCTAGTCAAAGCTATGGTTTTTCCAGTAGTCGTGTGGATGTGAGAGTTGGACTATAAAGAAAGCTGAGCACCAAAGAATTGATGCTTTTGAACTATGGTGCTGGAGAAGACTCTTGAGAGTCCCTTGGACAGCAAGGAGATACAACCAGTCCATCCTAAAGGAGATCAGTCCTGAATATTCATTGGAAGGACTGATGCTGAAGCTGAAACCCCAGTACTTTGGCCACCTGATTCGGAGAACTGACTCATTTGAAAAGACCCTGATGCTGGGAAAGATTGAAGGCAGGAGGAGAAGGGGATGACAGGATGAGATGGTTGGATGGCATCACAGACTCAATGAACACGAGTTTGAGTAAACTCCAGGAGTTGGCAATGGACAGGGAGGCCTGATGTGCTGCAGTCCATGGGGTCACAAAGAGTTGGACATGACTGAGTGAACTGAGTTTTGTACAGTGGAATAAAAAATTGACTTCATACATGTAAGGTACTTGGAGTGGCACCTGACATGAATGTTAGTTATGGTCATCGATACTGTAATAAACTTTACTCAGCAACATTTGAATTAAACTTACTTATTTCCTGTAATCAGTCTTTTATTCTAGAGTCAGGATGGGTAGACTCCAACTTAAAATATTTTAGATGGGACAAAAATTGTTCATCTTCAGAATTTATGTAAATGGAGACCTATTGCTGCAAGGTGCAAGAAATACTGTACCAAGCCTGTGATGTTTTCGTTCTTGCAAACAGATCCTTGACTCACAATATACTCTGGAGGTGGATGCACTGGTGCCACCCTTTTGCCAATCTTTTTTTTATTATTACTGAAATTGAGGGTAATACCAACTATGTCTCAAGATTAGAAGCACTTAGCACTGTGCCCAACATGTGATCACGTCACAAAAAAATATTCTTTAAATACACATTGTTTGGTTAGGAATACAAAGCCTCATAACATAGTCCCTGCCCTAACAGTGTAGTGGCGGGGATAAAGTAAAGGACAAATAGTGTGGTAAGTGCCATGTTAGACATAAGGCCACAGTGCTGAAGCGTCACATGAGAGCAGCTAACCTGAACTGGAAATGTCAGGAGCGGCTGACAGCCGGAGACTTAAAACAGCCAGCATGCAAAAGAGAACAAAGTATTCCCAGCAGAAACAGAAATTATGTCTTTATGATCCTTGAAATACTCCTCCCCCCCCCCTTTTTTTTAGGTAGTTTCTCCTGTCTTAAAATCACCCATCTTTTAAAGTGGCTACATAAGCCTATATCAACTTGATTTGTCAATGGATTTATATGGAGTTTGGTCGTATGTATCAGTTTATATCAATTGGAACATCTGCTACACAGTTCCATCTAAAAAGGGGAGGAATGAAATTTGTGGACATGAGGGAAAAAAACAGCACACTGTAGTTGAAATAAGCAAGGACTTTGAGGTCAAACACTTTAACTTGGATCCTGGTCTTGGTATTTTGCAGCTGTGTGGTCTGAATTACAAATTCTTTTAACCTTGTTTTTTTATCTGAAATGCCAATAGTAACTCTTAGGGACACTGAGGATTTGAAACAGTAAAGTTTCTAACCAGTGATTTGTGCCCAATAAAGGATAACTATTATTATGAACTGTCTCCCTGTAAAAGCCCTGAAGCAAGAGTAAAAGATAAAGCTAACTATAATATTACTTGTTCAGTGGCTAAGTGTGTCTGATTCTGCAATCCCAAGGACTGCAGCATGCCAGGCTCCCCTGTCCTCCACTATCTCCCAGAGTTTGCTCAGATTGATGTCCACTGGGTGATGCTGTCTAATCATCTCATCCTCCGCTGCCCCCGTCTCCCTTTGCCTTTACTCTTTCCCAGCTGCAGAGCCTTTTGCAATGACTCAGCTCTTCGCATCAGGGAGCCAAAGTATTGGAGCTTTAGCATTAGTCTTTCCAATGAATATTCAGGATTGATTTCCTTGGGGATTGACTAGTTTGATCTCCTTACAGCCAAGGGACTCTGAAGAGTTCTCCAGCACCACACTTGGAACGAATCACTTCTTCGGTGCTCAGCCTTCTTTATAGTCCAACTCACACCCGTACATGACTATTTGAAAAACGACAGCTTTGAGTACACTAACCTTTGTCGGCAAAGTGAAGTCTCTGCTTTTTACACTGTCTATGTTTGTCATAGATTTCCTTCCAAGCAGCAAGCGTCCTTTAATTTCATGACTGCCGCTACCTTCCGCACTGTCCGTAGTGATTTTGGAGCCCAAGAAAATCTGTCACTTTCCCCTTTTACCCTTCTGTTTGCCCTGAAGTGATGGGGCTGGATGTTCTGACCTTAGTTGTTTTCATGTTGAGTTTCAAGCCAGCTTTTTCACTCCTCTTTCGCCCTCATCAAGAGGCTCTAGTTTTTCTTCACTTTCTGTCAATCATTTGCATATCTGAGGTTGTCGATATCCCCACCCGCAATCTTGATTCCAACTTGTAATTCCTTCAACCCGACAAACCCGTTACTTGCTAATAAGCAAACGCTACCTCAAGGCTTGAAAAAGTTTACATTCAACTTCTACATTTTCTTACAGTAGTTTGACAAGGAAAACAATCACAGTAAAAATATGCTCAGATAGGTTAGGTGCAATAAACCTTCCCATGCACCACCGTTTTGGCCCTGATTGTAAGTAAAAGAAAACGCGGAAACCAGGTGACTAAACAGCTTCAGCTTCTAGGACAGGTGCCAAAAAAAATCTTCCAAGTTGCAGGGGAAAAGTAGAGCTCATCACTAATGGACGTTGTGAAGCTATCAAAGGGGCATTCAGCCTCCATCTATCCTTTGTGTAAAAAGTAGCAATTAAAGAACACCCGTGTACCCACCATCCAGTTTTTCAAACTGGACTCTTTCTATTTCCATTAACCAAGATGATGGTTTTTCAAACGCAGGAACGACGACTCCCTGCAGCTCGGACAGCTGTGTCCTCCACAAAGTCTTCCCAGAGAACGAATCAGCTCCCTTAAAACTGGGCCCAGACCGCCCCGCCAGTCTCCCCGAACCAGAATTGCACCCGGAGTCCCCTCTTCGGCGGCCGGGTCACGTGACGAGGTGGCGCGGCCCCTCCCCCAGGCGCTGAGGGTCACGTGGGCCCGCGGCCCCGCCCTGTCGCCCTAGGCCGCGGCAAGGTGGGGCCTGGCGTTCGCCCCGGAAGTGGCTGTCGGGAGCTGACAGCTGCTGGGAAGGTGGCGGCGGCGGGCCCGGAGCAAGATGGCGCTGCGGCCGGGAAGTGGAGCTGGCGGCGGCGGGGCCGCGGGAGCCGGCACAGGGGCCGCCGGGGGAGGCAGGTGGGTGTGAGGAGCTGGACCAGGACGCGCCCCGCCGACGCAGGGGCCCCGCACCGGCGACGGGTGGTCGGCGGTTATGGCGGTTTTCGCCCGCGCCGACCCCTGTTCCCTGGAAACTAGGGCTGCGGGAGAAGGGTCGTCCTCCGGTAACCGGGGCCGAAGGGGCGGATGGAGCCTGGGCGCCGGACTCCTGTCCTCTACACTCGGGTGCTCTGGGGCCGAGCGGGGAGGAGACGGGGAGGAGGCGAGGGTCCCTTTGGCGCGGTTGGCAGCCGGCCGGGTGGGTCAAGGAGGGACCTCGACGCCTCGCTTCTAGCCCGGCTGTATCTGAAGCTGCCAAAGACTTCCCTTTCCCAGGGCTTCACCAGGGGCTCGGAAAGATCTTTTCACAGAGCTGGACAGGTGTTTCCAAGATATATGTGTGTGTGTCTCTTTGCACACTTCGTCTTTCACCGTCTTGTCCTTTTACTTCCTTAACATACCAGAAACAGGAAAACCTGAAGACCTTTGCATTTGCTAAAGAGCTCTTGTAGAGGTAATTCTTAACACCTGTCTCCTCAATAAACACCAATTCACTGTTGAACAGCACGTAGGCAGTTATCAGGACAAAGCTTCCAGACTTTTACTTAATCCTTAAACAAATTTGCTTTCTCTGTCATATTTCAGCTGCTAATCGCCAGTGCTTCCCATATCCAGAAGGATAAAAGAAATGAATGAGTGCAACCTGGCAAGTTTACCATTTGAGGAAATGCTTGATTCTGTGAAGTTTATATCCCACTTCTGTTAATGACCTAGTCTGACTTTGTTTTGCTAGCCAACCCGAGGTTCATACACATTTGGAGATAAATTTAGTTCTTTATCTTAAGCATCCCAAATTATTTTTGGAAAACCAAGTGTTAGTTTTTTGATATGCAGGGTTTTAATTTTGGAGTCATGAATACCACAGTGTGAAGTCTTTAAAGTCATCACCTCCTGCAGGTGCTTGTAATATACATATATATATGTGCCAGAAAAAAGAAGCAGTTGCTGTTAAATAAACCACCTGTGTGTGACTCCATCTTTCATTTTCTCTACACCTTTAGATTTAAGACTGCCTTTTTTCCCTTTTGTTTTCAGATTTTCACTGTTGCATTAGTTTTTCAGCATATTTGGTTTTTTTTTTTTTAGCATAAGTCATTACTGGCTGGAGAAGACAAATACGTAAATCTCTTTTCTGAACATCAGGACATTTTTTGAGGGGCATTAATTTGATCAAGTATATGATGAATCATGGCACCAAGTTCTGGGGAAATATAAACTTAAAAGAATTTGGCATTCTAGACACAGGTTTGGGGGTTTTTGTTGTTTTTTTTTGAGGGGGATGTTTTTCATTTGGGGTTTGTTTTTGTTTTCAAAACAGATGAAGGCATCTTTGGTGTAGAAAGTTGAGTGGATCGTTTCCTTTAGTCTGTAGTAGTTTAACATGAGCACAGTTTTTTTTTTTCCCCTAAATATGGCCTTAATTGTGATAGAAATTAGAACTTTAAAATTTTTGTTTTCTATTTAAAATTTGGTTGTAGTAATGTTGCATTATTAAACGAGGATATATGAGAGAATAACTCAATTTTATATTGAAAAATGTGTGGTAAGTATTCCCTGCATTGGAGATTTTCTGAGGCTGAGAAACTATGCTTAATTTAAAAAGTGGACAGTTTTTAGAGACCAGTGGTGAGGGCTGAAGAAGCTAACATTATGGCTGCGACCTAAGTATATTTTAGGGAAAAAGAAAAAGAACCAGGTGGTCTCTTTCAGCTTTTAATAGAGGAAATACATTAACCATAATTTACTGTATTTCTTAGGTACTTGTCTGTCTGCTAAGAAGCGAAGCAAAAAGCACTGGCATTTTCCACCTTTACTAATGTTAGCCTACTTTTGACTGGTATCCTGAATGGGCTACTTGGAATAAATTGTAGAGTTGTGTAAAGGGCAAAATTTGTCCAAGAGATGAGAAGTAAAAAAGCATTTTTTAAGTCAAGTATTCTAGGGGAAAAAAAAAAAAGTTGAAAAATCTTGGTTAGTCTGTATCCTTCTGGGATAGTATCATTAGTAAGCTTGTCCATTTCTTGCATTTATAAGCTCCTTAAGGGCCTCCTCATCTTTTTATCTTCCACAGTATAGTACATTGTACACACAGAAAACATTCTATAAATATTTGTGGATTCAAGCATCATTGGAGGCAAACAAGAGCTATTTCAGCTGGGCCTCACTTTGAGGAGGGGTCTGCCCTGGTGGCTCAGAGGTTAAAGCTGCCTGCAATGCGGGAGACCTGGGTTTGATCCCTGGATCCGGAAGATCCCCTGGAGAAGGAAATGGCAACCCGCTCCAGTATCCTTGCCTGGAGAATGCCATGGACGGAGGAGCCTGGTGGGCTACAGTCCACAGGGTCGCAAAGAGTTGGACAGGACTGAGCAATTTCTCTTTCTTTCATTTTGAGGAAGAGGAAAGGGTCAAGAGATTGTCATGGAGATGGGAAGGCCTAGTGAACAGTAGGGGACAGCAGGTAGGCTGGATGGTGGACTGTGGCACTGAGTGGGAGAGAAGAGTTGTGAGAGAAAACTGAAAAAATTCTGGTCCAACTGGAGCGGGCCCTGAATATAAACTAAGGAAATTTGATTTAAGGAGGAATCACTACATTGTTTTAATCCCAGGAGCAGCCTTATCAAGGGCTTCCCAGGTGGCGCTAGTGGTAAAGAACCCGCCTGGCAGTGCAGGAGATGTAAGAGATGTGGGTTCGATCCCTGGGTTGGGAAGATCCCCTGCAGGAGGGCATGCAACCCACTCCAGTATTCTTGCCTGGAGAATCCCATGGACAGAGGAGCCTGGAGGGCTACAGTCCATGGGGTCTTAACAGAGTCAGACATGACTGAAGCGACTTAGCATGCACACATGCAGCCTTATCAAATGGTCCTTTAGGGAGATGCGCCTCACCTGTGCTACATGAACTGCATTAGAAGCCATAGCGTCTGCCGGTGGGGAGATCCATTGGGAGGTCTTGTTGTGTCCAGGCTTCAGAGAGAAGGAAAGGCTGATCTGGATTAGTCACGAAGATAGCTGAAAGTGGATGAATGAGATAGGCATGTGACGAATAGAGCTCACAGTGCCGCTTTCATACCAGGACACAAGTGACGCACAGTGGTTTCATCTTTGAAGTCAAATTGCTTGTCATCTTGCTGCCCAGTTTTTGGCCAAGCTTTTGCTGTCTTTATCAGTATCTTACCAGTCTTTAAGTATGGTGGCTGTTAGTGGTCTAAACATTTCAGAGAGTCTTATGAGTGGTACATAGGTCAGTAGGTAGTTTGGGTTGTTGTATAATTATTGGAGTAAGTCATGTTTGTCAATAATAGTCTTATTTTTATTAATTTTTGTTAAAATGTAGTTGCTTTACAGTTTTATGTCAGTTTCTATTGTACGGCAAAGTGAATCAGCTATACATATACATATGCCCCGTCTTTCTTGGATTTCTGTCCTATTTAGGTCACCACAGAGTACTGAACAGGGCTCCCTGAACTAGGCAGCAGGTTCTCATAGATATGTAGTATGTATATAGTGTATAGTATCAGTAGTGTAGATACATCATCCTTATCTCTCAATTCCTCCACCGCTCCCCTTCTCCCCCTTGGGCTTCATACCTTTGTTCTCTATGCCTGTGTCTCTATTTCTGTTTGGCAAATAAGATCATCTGTATTGTTTTCCTAGTATATATATATGTATTTCCTAATACATATATGCATTAATATACGATATTTGTTTTTCTCTTTCTGACTTACTTTACTCTGTGTGACAGTCTGTAGGTCCATTCAGGTCTCTTCAAATGACCCAGTTCTGTTCTCTTTTATTGCCAAGTGATATTCCATTGTAATTATGTACTACGTCTTCTTTATCTAGTAATACCCTTAATTTAGTTTTTGTGTATGTTTTCAAAGTAACCTTTATAGGTCTATAATCTTTAAAACTGATTTTGAAGTCTCAACATGTTGACTACTTAAATGCATTGCTCCTCAGTTTATAAATCTTTTTTTTTTTTTAGTGTGTGATTAACTTTAAAAAAAACTGAGTCCTACGAAATTTCAACTTGCAGTTTAAACATGTTATCCAGTTAACACATTGCTTAGCTAATAAATTTTGTGTGCTATTCAGAAAAGCTGTTCACTGTTCAGGCCTCTCTTTGGGTGCAGGCCCACTTGTCAGCAGGATTTGTGAGTGTTTCAGATCCTCTACAAGGCTGTAAATGACATGTAACTGATAGCTGTCCAACTAGAAATTTGTAAACCACCTTACCAAAAAAGTTCTTGATCAAAGTATTTTAAAGTTACAAGACTCTGCAGTTTGGGTTTTAGGCCTTTTCCTGGTCAAGGGGGGTGTTGTACAATAAAAAAATGCAAAGACACCTAAATTTGGCATAATATTCCTGGATCTCACTATGTGCCTATAAAGACTCTCAGAAATCCCCTTCAGATTCTTATCTTCCAGATTTAAGGACTTTTCCCACTCAGATTTTTTCTTCTTCTGTATTTGTCCCATTTTCTTTCCCTCTGGTCTCAAAGAAATCCTTCATCCTTTTGCTGTGTTAATCCTATCCTCTCAAAAACCTTGTTTCTCAGTCTCTAATTATATCTTTGGTATCCTAAATCTTTATCTCTGCAGCTCCTGTATCCTGTGATGAAACTGCTCACTCAAAGATCATCATTTTTAAAAACAGCAATCTTTATTAACCCCCATTCTTATCAACTTCTCTATAGCATGAGACACTGGTAACTCCTTCCTTAAATGTGGTCCTACCCCAGTTATAACTTTCAGCTATAATCAATTTCCTTGGTTCTCAGTGGCCATTCCCTACACAGTTTTCACTAAGAATTCTCCAGGGTTGCCTTTTGTTGTCTTCTAACTATGTATACACATCCCCTTGACTCCTTCATCCACAACCAGACCTTATCTTTTTTTCTCTTTTTACCTTTATTTAAAAGAGCCTAGGGGACTTCCTACTTAATCACTGGACTCTGTACTTCCACTTCAGGGAGCACGGATTTGATTCCTAGTCAGAGAACTAAGATCCCACATGCCACAAAGTGTGGCCAAAACATAAAGAAAAGAGCCTAGCTAGATTGATGCAGACCCTTCTCTTGCTCTGGCGTAACTTCTCTGATTGCCTGTTAGAATGCTCCTTGTGGACACCTTCCTAGCACCTTGCTCCCCACACCTGCTAACATTGGGTTCCTGTCTGCAGTGAACAGTGTCACCATCCTTGTAGTCACTCAGGCCCCAAATTTCAGAGGCATCTTCAGTTCTTTCAGCTTTTTCAATACTGTTTGTCCATCCAGGTAGTTGCTAAGTCCTGTTGATTCTTCCTTTTAAATAACTTTCATTCATCTCTTCTTTTCCATTCCTTCTACTCTGGTTATGGCCCCTTTCTTATTAAGATTACTTTAATAGTTTCTTTAGCTATTTCTTCTTACTTCAAGTCTTCTCTGCATACCCCATTACCAGAGAAATGTACAGCACATTCCTGATCATTTCTCTGCTGAGAACCTCTGACATCAGGGTGATGTACATCCAAATCACAATGAGGTAGTCCTTCACACTCATTAGGATAACTATCATAAACAAACAAAAATCCAGAAAATAAGTGTTGGTGGAGAATGTGGAACCTCCACCTGGTCCATTGGGAATGTAAAATGGCACAGCTGCTGTGGAAAACAAGCAGTTTTTCAAAAAGTAACCAGAGAATTACTATGTGGCCCAGCAACTCCACTCCTAGGGAGAGACCCAAAAGAATTGAAAGAGGGACTCCAAGAAATACTCATACATCAATGTTCATAACAGCATTATTCACAACAGCCAATCCACTGTCCATCAACAGATGAGTTGGATAAGCAACATGTGGTAAGTACAAACAATGGAATATTACTCAGCCATAAAAGGGAATGAAATTCTGACACGTGCTACAACTCAATGAACCTGAAAATGTTATGCTAAGTGAAACAAGCCAGATGCAAAAGGACTAGTACTGTATGGTTCCATCTAAGGTGGCTAGATGAGACAAATTCATCAAACCAAAAAGTAGAATAGTGGTTACCAGGGGTTGAAGGGGGGAGAGAGTAATGGGGA
This sequence comes from Bos mutus, assembly GCF_027580195.1. NCBI lineage: Eukaryota > Metazoa > Chordata > Mammalia > Artiodactyla > Bovidae > Bos > Bos mutus. The sequence goes on from NC_091635.1 coordinate 48,208,550, forward strand.
GTTATTGTTTAATGGCTACAGAGTTTCTGTTTGTGATGGTGAAAAAGTTGTGGAAATGGATCTTGGTGGTTGTACAACATCATAATGCCATTGAACTATACACTTAAAAATGGTTAAAATGGTAAAGTTTTATATTATGTATATTTTACCACAATTCTTAAAAATCTGACTTTATGTACTCTTCAAAATCAGACATTTTAAAGGCCTTCTCCAGTCTGCTTACTTTTCCAATCCTGTGTCTTGTATTCAGCCTTAAATCATTTTTCTGAACGTGCTTCAGCTTCGGCCTCTGAACTTCTGTTCAAACTTGCTGTATAGTGTGCCTTTCTTTTATGATATAGCTCGAGAGGCACCTCCAGAAACGTTCCCAAGATTTAACCCATCCAATTAGTCTGTTTTCTTCTCATTTCTGTTAGTATTCTGGCCCTCTCACAGGCCCTAGTACAGTCTATCCTATGTTAAAAGTTATTTTCCTGCATCTGTGTCTTCAGCAAGCCTGAGCTCATTCAGGCCTTTTGTGTAATAGGCACCCAATAAATGTTCACTGAATTGAATCTAATCCAGCCCTCTCATTTTATGGATGGAGAGATCGGAATCCAGGGGAGTCACACAGCGACAGAAGCAGGATCAGTTTCAAAGTCTTATCTCTTCTGGTTCAAAATTTTCCCCCTTGGCTAACCTGCTGACTGTCATGCATACTATGGATGCTCAACCTGTTTTGATGGTGGATAATTCAATACTTTATTATACCGTGGAACAGATACCAGGGCCCTGGTTACAGTTTTACTTATGTAAAATGTTACGTTTTATCTGAAATCTTTGCACTAGGAAGATCCTCATATATTTTTTAAAAATATTATTTATTTGGCTGCATCGAGTCTCGGTTGCGACATGCTGGTTCAGTAGCTGGGATAGGCAGGCTTAGTTGCCCCTAGGCGTGTGGGGTCTTTGTTCTGCAGCCAGGGATCAAACCCGCATCCCGTGCATTGCAAGGCAGATTCTCAGCCACTGGACCACCAGGGAAGTCCCAGTCCTGATGTATCTTTGTTCTGTTTTCAGCTTCATGTTTCCAGTTGCCAGTGGATTAAGACCCCCTCAAGGTATGTGAACGTTTATGTTGTCAGCTTTCATTTTTCACTATTTGTTTCTGAACTTGGGGATTAAATGAGTAAAAAAAGTTCTGTTGCTGCCAAATAGAGTCAAATTTTCTTATTGTCTTGAACCTGACAGCTTACTCCTAGAATTTCTCAAAAATTGGGTAATCTGGGGAATAAGAAAAATTATTCCTCATTCCTCCCAAACTTATTTAAATATCAAATCAGCAGGTTGTTATTTAACCTCAGAGATGAAGGAGACTTTTAAGACAGGAGTATTAAAGAAACAAGTGACAACAATGAAATGAATTGTAGTTCTCTGAATGCCAGCTTTCTCCTGTCTTCTAGATTGTTAGCTCTGTGGGGCAAGGGCTGTGTCTGCCTTATGCTCATGAGTATCTCCAGCACCCAGCATGCTGATAGGAAATAATCAGGTCTTTTATAGCTGCTTATGGAATGAAAAAATGAACCTCTTTAGTTGTTTTAGCCTATGTTTTCTGTATATGAATTTGATCTTACTATAATCATGTACATAAGTTATCACATATTCTGCTTCTGTTTAAACTATTTTAAGTCTCTCTTATTTCTAGCAGTTTCTCTGCTAGGTATATTCCTTCTCTTTCAGTTTCAGACAAGGGCCCACCAATATCTATTCTAGCTTTGTCTTCAAGGCAACAGTAGTGAAGGGGTATAATCTCAGCTCATCTCTCTGTACCACTGGGACAGAACATCGACAGAAGAATATGCTTGTCTGTCTTCTCACTTCTCCCACTCCTGTGTATGCACTTCCTCTCCACAGTCCAAGCCTCTCTGAAAACTGGCCCTTCTCACAAAGCCAGTGTTGACCGGTTATGGTAGGCCTGCTACAGAAACAGAGACTCCCAGGTCACCAGTAGAGATAAATGACAAGGAGCAGCTCAGTAGCAGGTGGTCAGTGTCTCCATTCATAATCAGTGATGGAGGCTGAGTTTCAGGTAAATTTTTCCAAGGGTCAGTTGTATTCTTGCTCACGCTTATTCATTATTTAAGCTCTCTGTAATTAGATGTGTCCTAGATTTGGATCAAGTGGTTGGAGGTCTGTTGTTGTTTAGGAAGACATCACAGCGTTTTGTGTTTATTTTTGTGGCTCCTAATTTTGCATTTTTATAAACTTTCAAGTAAAAATCTACATATGAAGCAAAGGAACAGGACAAGGATAGAGCCCACAAGGTTGCCTGATATTTTTTTTTTCTGGAATTTGCAGCTGTTTTTGAGGGTTGTTTTTTTTTTTTTTTTTTTTAATGGAGTGTGTTAGAGTGGACTTTTTGATCTTTTGAAGGCTTTAAATTACACATGGGTTATTTCTGAAAGCCTATACAAGGAACTGACAAGAAGAGTGGCCACCAAAGTGAATGGGAGACAGAAGAGAAACAAGACTTGTTTTTCAACTGTTTATACTTCTGTGGCTTTAGATGTCATGCCATATCTTTGAGTTACCTGTTCAGGACTTAAATAAAATTATGAAAATAAATAAAACTGTAGCTCCAAAGGCATCAGAGGGATAACATCCTCCTGTGCTATATCCAGTCTCTGCATTCTCATTGTGCATGATGGAGTGATCCCTTACTCTTTCAAGTCTTTGCTTAAATGCCATCCTTTTGGTGAAACCTCTTCTGACTATGAAATGGCAGCCACTTCTCTCCCTGACTCTCTTTACCCCTTACCCTCACCTGATGTTCACTTATTTCTTTTTATTATCTACCCCAGTTACAGTGTATGTTCCATGAGAGTAAAGACCTGGCTTTGTCCAAAACTGTGTACCTAGAATGGTGCCTGACGTAGAGTAGGGCTTCAAATATTTGAATAAATGATTAATATAAGTGAATAACTTGCCACTGATCGGTGTTACCTCAAATGTAATATCCATGCTTCTGATACTAAACTCTGTAAATACCTTGAAGGTACACAAAATTCACTAGATAAACATGGTAGACTTTCAGTTCAGTTCAGTCACTCAGTCTTGTCCAACTCTTTGCGACCCCGTGAATCGCAGCATGCCAGGCCTCCCTGTCCATCACCAACTCCCGGAGCCAACCAAACCCATCTTCACCGAGTCGGTGATGCCATCCAGCCATCTCATCCTCTGTTGTCCCCTTCTCCTCCTGCCCCCAATCCCTCTAAGCATCAGAGTCTTTTCCAATGAGTCAACTCTTCGCTTTACCAGACCTTTAATTTTTTTTAATCAAAATTTGATTCTTTTAATCCTTATACTAGAACTAGCATGGATGTGATCTGTGGTACAGTATAAAATTAGGATGAAATTTGTGTTCAGGCTATGTAGGGATTTTGTTTTATTCTCTGTTGCATACCAAGTATTTAGAACTGTGCCAAAATAGTAGACATTTAGTATTTATTAAATCCCTGGAGGAATGTAGTTTTCATTGTCCTCTTGGGACTACTTCTTTGGAAAAGTTTGGGAGGTACCATACGATAAATCATACTTTCATCCATTATATACTTTGCATGCCAGTGGCTGTTTTGTGGTGTTATATTAACCATATAAGGAAAGAGAAGAGAAGTACCAATTCTTTAAGCATATTAGGTATTAAACAGTCTTGTGAATGTGAAACCGAGGTACAGAAAGAAGTTAAGCAAGTTTGCCCAAGGTCCCAAACCTAGCAAGTGATATTTTTAGTTGGCTTCAGAAGTTCATGCTCTTAACCTACTTTTGTATTAAAAGAAGCTTAATTAATGTTAACTCTTAACTACTAGTTATTTGCTGCTGCATAGAAAATTACCCCAAAACTTAAACAGTTTACTATTAAAATAGTAAACCACGCTGTATCTGTGAGTCAGGTATCTGGGAGTAACCTCACTGGGTGGTTCTGGCCCAGGACCAAGGAGATTGCAGTAAAGATGTCAGCTAGGACTGGAGTCATCTAAAGGTTTGATGAGATGGCTCATTCACATAGATGGCAAATTTGTGCTGCCTTTTGGCAGTAGGTCTCAGTTCTTGCCACATGGATTCTCCATTCTCCATAGGACTGCTTGAGTATTCTCGTGATGTGGCAGTGGCTTTCCCAACAGCTGATCCCAGAGAACAAGGATGAAGCTGCACAGTTACTGAGAACAAGCCTCGTTTCCACAGCATCCCATTGCTTATACTGGTCAACCCTATTCAGTGTGGGAGGGAAGGACAAGGACATGAATGCCAAGAGATAGAGATCCCTGGGGGTCGTCTTGAAGGCCAGATAGGTCATGTTGTGTATTTTTTAAGTATGTGCAAAAATTCTGTACAAGTATTATTATCTTCATTTTACAGATGAAGTTTTGTTAGCTTGCCCAAGATAACAAAGCTAAGTAACTCATGGACCTGGAATTTAAAGCAAGTCTGTCTCACACCAGAGCCTATGCCTTTTCCTCTCTACTCTGCCACTTCCCAAGAAACAAGTCCTTTAGGTACTTAGAGTTTTAAGAAAGTAAAGTGCTTACTTTCGACCTTAACAATATCTTTGTTTTTCAGCAGGTCTGATGCCGATGCAGCAGCAAGGATTTCCTATGGTCTCTGTCATGCAGCCTAACATGCAAGGCATGATAGGGATGAATTACAGTTCTCAGATGTCCCAGGGACCTATTACTATGCAGGTACTTGCCTCTTCTTAGCCAGTGTTTACAAAGTTATTGTTAATTGTCTATATACCAAGCTACATACTCGGAGCTTAATGTTGTATTTAGAAATAAGTGTGGTCTGCATCTTAGGTGGCTTCCTTTGAAATAAAGTGAATATATGCCACTGCCCCAACCCACGCCTCCACGGGGAGATCCTCAAACGCCCCCAGGCAGGTCTGGCTCAGTCTTATGGGGTCACTGTTCCTTTCCGCTGGGTCCTGGTGCGCACAAGGTTTGTTTGTGCCCTCCGAGAGTCTCTGTTTTGCCGAGTCCTGTGGAAGTTCTGTAATCAAATCCCACTGTCCAGAGTCAGATTCCCTGGGGGTTCCCTGTCCCTTTGCTGGATCCTCAGGTTGGGAAGTCTGATGTGGGGCCTAGAAGCTTTGCAACCGTGCGATACCTTCTTTGGCATTATTGCTCTCCAGTTTGTGGGTCGCCCACCTGGCAAGTATGGGATTTGATTTTAATGTGATTGTGCCCCTCCTACTTGCGGCTTTTCCTTTGTCCTTGGCCATGGGCTATTCTTTTTTTGGTGGGTTACAACATCCTCCTGTCAATGGTTGTTCAGCAGGTATTTGTATTTTTAGTGCTCTTGCAGGAGAAGATGAGCACATGTCCTTCTACTCCACTGTCTTGATTACAGGAGTGGGCTTTTTTTTTTTTTGCCATGTATTATTTAATTAACATTTTTAATTTGTTATGTTTTTAAAAACTTCTTAAAGGAGTCTTTTGTTATTAAGTAAATAGAAAACCTCATTTGAGGATAACCAAAAAATAAATATGGTGAATCAAAACAGTATTACTAAATACTAGCTAGATGCTATTATTCGTTGGAGTAGATAAACCTTGTATTTACTTTCTCTTCATTTAAAAAAAAGGAAATTATGTCTACAATTTACCTGTAAGTGGCTCAACCAAAAAAAAGTATAGATGTGTAGAAACAGAGCAAAGTGTTAATTTTATAGTGTTCTTTCAAGTTTTCTGTAGGTTTACAATTTAAAACAAAAGCAAGGGGTTGGGTGAAAATAACATGTAAAACGAGACATAAATGGGAATCTGAGAGTTGCAATGGAATTAAAGAGAATTTTCCTGCTGTCATGCTGAACATGTGTCCCTGTGTAACTGGTCATGATCGCAGGTAGTGTCAATTAAAGCAAATAATTCTGTTTTGTTTTGGTTTAGAATTGGTGAGTGAAATTGATAGTATCATGACTTAATAAGTGCAGCCTAAGAAATGGGCTTTATCCATATCCATTTAGATTTCCATATTTTTGTAAACTATCTTCAGCCATGGTATCCATTTAAACCAAGTACACTGAATCCAGGAGTCAAATCTTTGGTGGAATTCAAAAAAAGTGTTATATTATTTTTTTAAAAGGGAGAAGGAGAAAGAAAAAAGGGAAAAAATCATTCACAAATAAACCAGAGCAAAAGAATTTTGTATTACTAATATTTTAAGTACCACATATTTCTTTTTTTACCTAATTATTTAAAATTTTCTATTTCTGCATGTTTTATATATATATTAGTACAAGAGCACATGTATATAACTTATAAATAATGTTGAGTTAATCAGAATTTAAGTTTAAACTGTTGTCACATTGAAGTCATTTAAGCAAATAAAGTTTCTATGTTGTCTGTAAAGATTTAGGAAAACTTCCAAATCATTCTTTTCTTTTTAATTTTATTTACTTTTAAAAAGTTTTGGCTGTGCTGGGTCTTCGTTGCTGCGTGTGGGCTTTCTCCAGCTGCATCTGCTGGGGCTGTTCTCTGGTTGCGGTGCATGGGCTTCTCACCACAGTGGCTCCTCCTGTTGCAGAGCACGGGCTCTATGGCATGCGTGCTCAGTAGCTGGGGCACAGGGGCTTAGTTGCCCCGTGGCATGTGGAATCTTCTTGGACCAGGGATTAAATCTGTGTCCCCTGCATTGGCAGGTGTATTCTTAACCTCTGGACCACTTGGGGAAATCCCCAAGTCATTCTTTATTCATCTCCACTAGGAAGAAAATGGGAATGAATTAAGCTTTTGTAGAGTTTAAGTTCAAGTTACTCAGCTTTCACTAGGTTATGCTGCAGAAACAAAAATCCCTAAGTCTCAATGACTTACAGAAACAGATTTCTCATTTGAGATACCTGTCCTTGGATGAGCTGGCTCTGACTCAGCTCTGTGTTCTTTATCCTGAGACCTTTACCTAGGACATCCCAGACTCCTGGCATAAATGAGAAGAGATGACCAAACCCTGTGATGTCTTTTAAAGCTTTCTGTCAAAGGTAGGAGTTATCAATCACACTTCTGCTTACAAAGGTAACTTGGCCCAAACAAACATCAATGGGGAGTCTACCAGGAGGAATGCACACCACAGAGGGATGTGCCAACTTCTTATAGTAAGGGCAGCAAGTCATTGTAAACAGGCCACCAAAGAATACCATGTGTTTCTAATTAAGATTTAGTAAGCTTCCTGCTTCAGCAATACGTGAACCGTGAACTTCCAGATGTTCAAGCTGGCTTTAGAAAAGGCAGAGGAACCAGAGATCAAATTACCAATATCTGCTGGATCATCAACAAAGCAAGAGAGTTCCAGAAAAACATCTATTTCTGCTTTATTGACTATGCCAAAGCCTTTGACTGTGTGGATCACAATAAACTGTGGAAAATTCTGAAAGAGATGGGAATACCAGACCACCTGACCTGCCTCTTGAGAAACCTATATGCAGGTCAGGAAGCAACAGTTAGAACTGGACATGGAAGAACAGACTGGTTCCAAATAGGAAAAGGAGTATGTTAAGGCTGTATATTGTCACCCTGCTTATTTAACTTATATGCAGAGTACATCATGAGAAATGCTGGACTGGAAGAAGCACAAGCTGGAATCAAGATTTCTGGGAGAAATATCAATAACCTCAGATATGCAGATGACACCACCCTTATGGCAGAAAGTGAGGAGGAACTAAAGGGCCTCTTGAAAGAGGAGAGTGAAAAAGTTGGCTTAAAGCTCAACATTCAGAAAACGAAGATCATGGCATCTGGTCCCATCACTTCATGGCAAATAGATGGGGAAACAGTGTCAGACTTTATTTTGGGGGGCTCCAAAATCACTGCGGATGATGATTGCAGCCATGAAATTAAAAGACACTTATTCCTTGGAAGGAAAGTTATGACCAACCTAGATATTCAAAAGCAGAGACATTACTTTGCCAACAAAGGTCCATCTAGTCAAGGCTATGGTTTTTCCAGTGGTCATGTATGGATGTGAGAGTTGGACTGTGAAGAAAGCTGAGCGCCGAAGAATTGATGCTTTTGAACTGTGGTGTTGGAGAAGACTCTTGAGAGTCCCTTAGACTGCAAGGAGATCCAACCAGTCCATTCTAAAGGAACTCAGTCCTGGTTGTTCATTGGAAGGGCTGATGCTAAAGCTGAAACTCCAGTTCTTTGGCCACTTCATGCGAAGAGTTGACTCATTGGAAAAGACTCTGATGCTGGGAGGGATTGGGGGCAGGAGGAGCAGGGGACGACAGGATGAGATGGCTGGATGGCATCACTGACTCAATGGACATTAGTTTGAGTGAACTCCAGGAGTTGGTGATGGACAGGGAGGCTTGGCGTGCTGCGATTCATGGGGTCGCAAAGAGTCAGACACGACTGAGCAACTGAATTGAACTGAAGCTTCCTGCTGAAATCTTAACAAAGGATACAATTTTAAAATCAATTTTCACACTAAATACCGTTTTCTGAATTGCACGTGTGTTTGCTCAGTTGTGACCCCATGACTATAGCCCTCAGTCTTCTCTGTCCATAGAATTTTTCCAGGTAAGAATACTGGAGTAGGTTACCATTTCCTTCTCCAGGGGATCGTCCCAACCCAGGTATTGAACACGCGTCTCCTGCATTAGCAGGTGGATTCTTTACCACTGCACCACCTGGGAAGCCCCTTCTGACTTATGTAATTATCTGAAAAATGTGTTAAAGAGTTTGAAATAACCAAAACACAGTAAGGATCTCTAATACACAGAGCAACAGTAAATAAGTGAACTACTAGATTTGATACCACGGAAATAATTTCCCTCAGTATCAGGAGCTCCTAAATGATCTTAAAGTAAAGAGACTTCCCTTTTGGTCCAGTGGTTAAGAATCCACCTGCCAATACAGGGAACATGGGTTTGATCCCTCCTCCAGGAAGATCCCGCAAAGAAGAGTAGACCCTGCTTGCTGCAACTAGAGAAAGCCCATGTGCAGCAGTGAAGACCCAGTGCAGCCTAAATAAATACATTTTAAAAAATGATAATCCAAAATCTTTTTCCATAACCTTTAGTCTTGCTGGCAGGTATTATATGCTACTTGGAATCTGTTCAGTATTCTTAAAGGAGAAACTTACAGAAATCTTACCTTTTTCCTCCAAACTTAATAGCCTTAACCAACCACAGATGTGTATGAAGAATACCTCTTATTCTTTAGTCATCCCTTAAATCTTTGAAGGATACACAGATAAAAGTCAAAGATGAAAATTAGTTTTGGTTGCCTCATAGCCCTCTACTCCCCAGAACTCATAAAAAGAACACAGTTAACAAGATTTCAAATACGTTTTGAGGTTAATATTCAAAATATTTCAGGTATTCAGGTAAGAATGAAATATATGATGAACAATGTGTGAGCCAGTAAACCATTTTTAGTTAAACTTTTTAATTTTGAGGTAAAGTAGGTACATGTGTATATAAGAAATAATACAGAGAGTCCCCCAGTGGGAACTGCTTGGAGAATGGTAGTGTAATATCACAGCTGGATGTTGGCCTTGATACAGTCAAGATACAGAGCATCCACCACCCCAGGGATCTCCTCATGTTGCCATTTTGTAACCAAATTCACTTCTCTCCCACTTAATGCCCCCCTAACTGTTGTCAATCACTAATATGTATGTCCCCCATTTCTATAATTATATGATTTCAGCATTAGCTAAATTGAATCGCTAACATTTTGAGATTGGCTCTTTTTGCTCTGCATAACTCTCTCTAAAGTCGTCCGAGTTGTTGCACGCGTCAGTATTTCCCTTCATGTTGTTATCGAGTGGTATTCCATTATTGGAGGTGCTATTGTCTGCTTAGCCATGCACCCACCGAAGGACTTCTGGACTGGTTTACTTTTTAGCTGTGATAGAGGTTTTTGAACATAAGGCTTCATTTCTCTGGGATTAATGCCCAGGAATGCTAGATGGCATGGTATTTGGAAGTTTAGTTTTTAAAGAAATTGTTAAACTATTTTCTAGAGTGGTTATACCCTTTTACATTCTCACAGGCAATATAGGAGTGATCCAGTTTCTCTACATCCTTGCTAGCATTTGGTGTTATTTTCTGTTGTAGCCATTTGATAGGTGTGTTGTGATATCTCATGATTTTAATTTGCATTTCCCTTGTGACTAATGTCAAAAGAAAATTCAGGGAGCTTTACTTGATATGGATATTTTATTGGGCAAGAAACAAATTATTCCTGAACAGGGAGACCTCAAACCACAAGTGATTCTAGCAATTTATTATAAACATGAATGAATTCATTGTTTTCTACTGTGATTAGTTTCTCGAAATTTACTTTCCTTTTCATTGCTAAGCTTACTTTTTTGTAGCTTATTAGGTAGAATACTGTGATGTCACATTGACATGAAGAAAGCTTAGGTTTTGTTTCAGGTCAGGCAGCATTTCAGGGAAATCAGAACAGTGTTATGATTTGGTTATGTGACTGTGAGCCTGTGGCCTAGGGACATATTCAGAGTGTGGCCTCCATATTGGTTTTTCTTTAATGATGCTAGACATATTTTCATGTGCTTACTTGCTGTCTTTATATTCTCTTCGAAGAAGTGTCTGCTTCTATCTTCTGTCCATTTTCTTGTTGGATTTTTTTTGTTATTTTACTGTGAGAGAGTTAAAGCTTAGGCAGGCCGGGGCCCTTTAAGGAGGAGGTGAACTTTCTCCCTCTTGCTTTCCTTAAGCCTTGTGCAACAATGTATCTTGCCCAAGAACTGGCCTTTCTTTAGGAGCTAATGATCACAAGGCACAATGTCTTACTGGTGGAAATGCTTTTCTTAGACTCTATGTTAATAATTAAAATTGTAACAAATCTTGCCTGGGAGCCTATTTCTCAGCAACAATATATCTCACCCAGAAACACCTTGCCTGGAACAGGTTCCTTCTGGCTAATCTTGTACTGAAGTTATCTCAAGGATGTATGCCTTGGGAAAGGGTCTAATGGAATCTGTACAGCCTTGAAGTGTTGTTTTTTATCTTTTCAAGCGGCCAGTTGAAGAGTACATGATGCATGGTTGCAACTGGTGAGGCAGGCACTCTGCTACCTGCTTTTAGTGCCTCTTGGTGGAGGCTCACTCTGTCCTTTCACTGTAATAAAACTTTGCTACACAAAGCTCTTGAGTGACTGACACTGTGTCTTTTGGGTCCCAGAATGAAATTTTCTCCTTCAGAGACCACAAATTCTGACACTTTTCACCATAAGCTATCAACTGTTGAATGTCAAGAGATCTTTATATATTCTGCATACTAGCCCTTTTTTGGATGTGTGGTTTGCAGATATTTTCTGTCAGTTTTTGTCTTGTTTTTTAGTCTGTTCAGGCTACTGTAACAAAATATGAGAGATTGGATAGCTTATAAACGACAGAAATTTAGTTTTCCCAGTTCTAGAGGCTGGAAGTTCAAGATCAGAGTGGCGACATAGTCGACCATAGCACTTAGGCATGTTTATCTGGGTGTTTTTCTAGGTTCTCTGTTCCAGTCCACTGATGCGTGTGTCTGCTAGTCTTGATTATGTTAGCTGTGTAATATGATTCCTCCTATGTTTTCTCCAACACTGTTACAGTAAAATACACATAAAGTTTACCATGTTAACTATTTTTAAGTGTACAGTTTAGTGGTATTAAATATATTCACATTGTTATGCAGCCATTACCACCATCCATTCTTGTAACTCTCTTCATTTTGTAAATCTAAAATTATCCTTATTGTTCGATAACTCCCCATTCTTCCCTCCCTCCAACCCCATGCATCTACCCTTATACTTTAAGTCTTTGTGATTTTGACTACTCTAAGTACCTCATGTAAATAGAAGCATACAGTCTTTCTCTTTCTTTGGAGAAATGTCTGTTCAAGTTCTTTGCCCATTTTTGAATTGAGTTTTTTGTTGTTGAGTTTTAGGACTTTCCTGTTTATTTTGGACATGAATCCCGTATCATATATGTGATTTGCAAATATTAACTCCCATTCTGTGGGTTGCCTTTTTACTCTGTGGGTTGTGTCTCTTAATATACACATTTTTAACGTTTTCTTGAAGTCCAGGTTGTCTATTCATTCTTTTGTTAACTGTGCCTGATGTCATATTTAAGAAATCATTGCAAAATCCAGTGTTATGAAGTTTCTGTTCTGTGTTTTCTACTAAGAGTTTTATTGTTCTAGGTCTTACATTTTGGTTCACGATCCATTTGGAGTTAATTTTTGTATAGGGTGTTGGCTGAGGGCCCAGTTCTGTTGATGACCGCCATTTGTTGAAAAAGACTGTCGTTTACCCAGGTCTTAGCACCTTCATCAAAAATCATTTGAACCATATATACAAGAGTTTATTTCTGGCTTTCTGTTCTTTTCCACTGCTCTGTAACAGTCTTACTTTATGCCAGTGAAAGTGAAGTGCAAGTTGCTCAGTCGTGTCCAACTCTTCGCAAGCCCATGAATTATACAGACCATGGAATTTTCCAGGCCAGAATACTGGAGTGGGTAGCCGTTCCCTTCTCCAGGGGGTTTTCCTATCCCAGGGATCGAACCCAGGTCTCCTGCATTGCAGGCGGATTCTTTACCATCTGAACCAAAAGGGAAGCCTGCTTTATGGCAGTACTATTACTATTTTGATAGCTGTAGTTTGGTGGTAGGTTTTGAGATCTGGAAGCTTGAATCCTCCAGTTTTGTTGTTCTTTTTCAAGACTGTTTGGCTATTAAGGGTCCCTTGAGATCCTGTATGAATTTTAGGATGGATTTTTTTTATTGCTGCAAAAATCTCATTGGGATTTTTATAGGGATTTCTTTTGTAGATTGCTTTGGGTAATATTAACATTTTAACGATATTAAGTTTGCCAATCCATGAAATATGGATTATGTTTCTATTTATATATGACTAATTTCTTCCAACACCGTTTTTATTTTTCATCGGCATCATTCCATAACTGGGATAAATCTTTGGAGAAAACCATTGTTAAGTGAAAAAAGTCAAATACAGAAGGAAACACATGTAAAATTTTAAAGCCTAGAGATTATGACATTCATGAATTATATAAACATATACAGAAATGAAAGGAAACAAAAGTGAATTTATGACAGTGATAATCTCTGGGTAAATAGAGGAAGAAAATTATAACTGTATTATTTAAAGGTTTTTTTTAAGTGTTCATATAGCTGCTGGGGCTGCCCAGCTGGCACAGTGGTAAAGAATCTACCTGCCAGTGCAGGAAACACAGAAGACATGGGTTCCATCCCTGGGTTGCAAAGTTCCCCTGGAGAAGGAAATGGCAACCCACTCCAGTATTCTTGCCTGGAAAATTCCAGAGGAGCTGGCGGGCTACAGTCTGTGGGGTTGCAAAGAGTCAGACGTGACCAGGTGCACACACACGTGCACATAGACACACACACACCTGCTCTGTAGTATTATGTTGCAGGAAAATATATGTATATATTCTTCTGTTGATGGACACTTAAGTTGCTCCCAATTTTTTGCTTTCTGTTTTGAGTTTATGGATTTTTTAAAAAATTTATTTTAATTGGAGGCTAATTACTTTGTAATATTGTAATGATTTTTGCCATACATGGACATGAAACAGCCATGGGTGTACACATGTTCCCCATCCTGAACCCCCCTCCCCCCTCCCTCCCCATCCCATCCCTCAGGGTTGTCCCAGTGCACCAGCCCTGAGCACCCTGTCTCATGCATCGAACCTGGACTGGCGATCTGTTTCACTTATGATAATATACATGTTTCAATGCCATTCTCCCAAATCATCTCATCCTCTCCCTCTCCCACAGAGTCCAAAAGACTGTTCTGTACATCTGTGTCTCTTTTGCTATCTCACATACAGGGTCATCATTACCATCTTTCTAAATTCCATATATGTGCGTTAGTGTACTGTATTGCTGCTTTTCTTTCTGACTTACTTCACTCTGTATAAGTGTTCATTATGTATTCTGGATTCTAACCTTTGTGGTTATTTGTGCCGTCAGTATGTCCTTCTAGACTTAGGCTTATTTATTAACTTTGTCAATGGTGTCATGTTTTGTAGAAGTTAAGTCTGATGGATAAATCATTTCTTTTATGGTTTGAGCTTTTTGTGTCTCATCTATGACATAATCCAACCCAGAGGTAGTACTGATATTCTCCTGTGTTTTCTTATTAACAAATTATATTTTTTGTATATAGGTCTTTAACCTACCTGGAATTGTTCTTTAGGTATCAGTATGATGCTGAAGGGCCTAATTTTATTTTCTATTTGAATAGACGGTTATCCCCCAAATCATTTATCAGTAGCCCATTCTGTACCTGTTGAAATCTAAGATGACTCCTGTAATGCCTAATTTCTTCACATGCTTTCTTTGGTTTTTAAGCTCTTTCGTTTGCCTCATTGCTGTATGTGTCTATACCTGCATCAGTACATGCCTTACTGTCTTGTGTTCTAACCCAAGATGAGCCTTTATCTGGTGGAGTGGAGCCTCTGTTGTTCTTTTAAAGAATAATGGCTATTCATGGCCACATCCCCTTCAGTATGAATTTTGAGATCAGTTGAGCAAATTCCATGTAAAACCTGTAGGGATTTTGATCGAAATTGACATTTTCACTCATTTAGTCTTGCTGTCGCATCTCTCCACTTGTTCAGGTTTTCAGTAGTCTTGGGTAACTTTCAGCTTGGGGGTTAATTTATTTGTGTTTTAGTCTTTTGAGTAGTTTATTGAATGTATCTCAGATTTCTGAGTGGGTTTTGTTTTGTTTTTGTTTTTGCTGTGTTATTCATTCACTGTATAGATAAGGATTGGTATCTCTTAACCTTTCAGTTTATCTAGATTTCAAAAGAAAGCCTAAAATTAGGCTGTATGACATGTATAAAGTTACTTTTAAGGAATAGGAGAAACACACAATGCCATTTAGAAAGTTTGAATCTTCTTGAAGAACAGAATTGTGTAACTAGAAAGGCAATGTGGATAATAACACCTTCTTTCATTCTTTATTATTTTTGTGGAATATATCATTTTGTCTTTTAGCCTGTCTGATTTGAGTGATTTCTTCTGTGTTCTATGTTATTGAACATAACTAAGAACAAGTTTTGATTTGGGTAAACTAAGTCAAAATTTAAAAAGAAATTTAATCCCTTACCTCAAAAAAGAAATGATAATTATGTGACATGACAAAAATGTTAGTTAATGCTATGGTGGTAATCATTTTGTGATATATAAACAAGTGTATCAAATAAGCATGTTACCTACCTTAAACTTATACAGTATTATCATATGTCAAATTATCTCAATAAAACTGGAAAAAATAAGGAACTGATTACATTATAGTGGGAGAAGGAGAAATATAATACTAGGACTATGACACTAATTTTTAGCAGCAAGAGAACCATACTGTGATTAAAAATAAATATGCATGGCCACCACCATCCAGGATTTAGAATAGAGTGTTAGTAATTAAGCAATATTACTTGTAACTTCAGTTGTAAAGTACTGGAAACTATTTATAAACCTGCCAGGTTGCTAGTATTCATTGAACAGGTAATGTGTCTGAGCATATGAATAGGCAGAAAAAAACATTTAAAATAGTTTTAAGTCTGAATTTGGTGGTGGTTTTTGATAACTGGACAGGCAGCATAGCATGATGGAGAAAATGGATTTTGGAACCAGAAGCTGCCTCGTTCTAATCCTGGCTCTGTCATTGCCAGTAATGAGTGAGATACTTAACTATTTTCTACTTCAGTTTCCTTATCTGAATAGGAGCACCTATTGCGTAGGTTTATTATAAGGGTTCAATTAATTGATACATGTAAAGCACTTAGAAAAGCCCCTGGGACTTAGTACAGACTTCATAAGTGTTTGTTCTTATTAAGGTCTATTTATTAATCATTATCAGAATTATCTCTAATTCTTGTGATCTTACATTTATTGAGAATTATGTAAACATATGACTGGTTCTATGGCTGACGTATGGCAGGAACACAATAAAATGATATCTGTATTACAACTATTGTGTTCTTTTATCTACTTGTTTAATTCTGTATTTGAAGAATCTTGTTTCAGAAAAAAAATGGAATCGTTACTGTTTTTGAAAGTATTCTGTCATCAGTATTACTTCTAATGTTAAAGATAATTATTTTATAGTAGCTGCTATTATTTTGGAGAAGGAAATGGCAACCCACTCCAGTGTTCTTGCCTGAAGAATCCCAGGGACGGGGGGGCCTGGTGGGCTGTCGTCTCTGGGGTCGCACAGAGTCGGACACGACTGAAGCGACTTAGCAGCTATTTATTTACTCATATGTGCTAAACAGTGTTCCAGGTACTTTACATGTATTGTATTACTTCTAAACCTTAAAACAGTCTTCCACAGTCTCAGTAAAGGTTCAGAACAAGAAGGTATTTTAGAAAAGTTCAAAAGAAATACTTTTTTTTTTTTTAAATTTGAGGGAAATACTAGCATGATTTCTATTAAAGGAAAATCAGACAAAATATACTTTTAAGTCAAAAAGCCTTAAAAGCCTGGAGGTAAGAGGGCATTTCACTTGATAAGAGATTAAATTCGTCAGAAAGATATTAGTTTGTATGCACCTAATAACCTGGCCTCAAAATGTGTAAGATAGAAACTGACAGAAAAATAAGGAGAAATAGACAAGTTCACAATCAGTAAAGATACACATTTTAAACGAGCTTCTTAACAAACTTGATTAATGGATAATAGGATACTGTGTCCAACAATTGTAAAACACTTTTGTTTTGGCCACACAGTGTGGCATACAGGATACTAGCTCCCTGACCAGGGAACGGACTCATGCCCCTGCTTTGGGAGCATGGAGCCTTAATCACTGGACCACCAAGGAAGTCCTCGAAATTACTTTCGTTTTAAGCAAACATGGAATATTGAAATTGAAATATGCTGGGCCATAGCAAATCTCAAGCAACTCAAAGCATTGAAATCTTACAAGGTAAGAGTCCCTGTAAGGCTCCTGTGTTGGGAAACCATTTGAGATTTGTAGCCAGAAATTTAAGATGGGGCTTTCCTGGTGGCCCAGCGACAAAGAACCCACCTGCCAATGCAGGCAATACGGATTCAGTCCCTGGTCTGGGAAGATCCCACATGCCTCAGAGCACCCAGGCCCATGTACCACAACTATTGAGCCTGTGCTGTAGAGCCTGGGAGCTGCAGCTACTGAGGCCTGCACGCCCTAGAGTCTGTGCTCCACAATGCGAGAAGACACCTCAGTGAGAATGTGTGCACTGCCTCTAGAGAGTAGCCCCTGCTCACCACAACTAGAGAAAAGCCCTCACAGCAGCAAAGACCAGCAAAGCCAAAAACAAACAAACATTTTTTAAAAGAATTTAAGGTGACTCTTCAAGGTTTTTCTCTCCAGTAAGATTAAGTGGTTTGGGTATAAGGATAAGAGAAAGTGATTAGTTGACTAACAAGAATGAAGTCCCAGGTGACCATACCAAGGAAGCCAGAGGTAGGGGAGCGAAGGATGTTTACAAGGATATTTAATATTGAATCCTGGAGTCTAAGCTGAGCAAGACGAGAAGTGAGGACATGATGAGCATGATCAGTGGTGGGAAAGTGGAAAGACTAATGGATGGGAGGGAAATATTAATGAAATAAAAGAATTGCTGGAGAGCATGAACTGGAAGAATAGAAAGTGGTGGTCAATTATTGGCATGCTTAAAATCAAGATTTTGGAGATGATGCAGCTATTGGGCCAGATGAGTGGGGCGATGACCATGGAATGGGAAACTAGAGTGGTATGTTGAACATGATTGTGATGAGACCTGAAACGCCAGTGTTAGATGAGTCATCCTCGTGATTATTGACCGGGAGCAGTTTAAGAGTAGAATGGACTATAGCAAGGATTTGAAGTTGAAGAGTGAGGGAGTAGATGGCATAAATAGGGTAGGAGAGTAACTGATGAAGTCTGATTGTAAGAAATTAAAATGTGTTCAGGGTTTTGAAGGAAAAGAGATGAGAAAAGGGGTTTGGAACCAAGGAGAATATTGTCCATTTACAGGAAATGTTTGAAGAAAAGTAGCAGTCTCCAAGTGAGAGGGCTTCCAGGGACAGCCAAGTTTCAAGTTAGGGAACTGAAGGGGAACGTTTCAGGGAGAAGGTTGAAGAATAGAGACATTTTCACTCAGTAAAAATTAGCTGTTAACCATCATTTCCATCGTCCCCGTCATCATGATTCATATTAAGTTCTGTGGTTAGCTCTTGTGCAATGCTATTCTTCTGGACACTTCAGTAAACTTTATAATATTGTATTGATTTGTCATTTGAAAGTGAAAGTGAAGTCGCTCAGTCGCGTCTGACCCTTAGCGACCCCATGGACTACAGCCCACCAGGCCCTCTGTCCATGGGATTTTCCAGGCAAGAGTACTGGAGTGGGGTGCCATTGCCTTCTCCGTTAACAGCGGCTAGGCATATTATATTTACTTGGAGCTGGTATACTTGGTGACAGCCTTAGTGCCCTCAGACACGGCGTGCTTGGACAGCTCCCCAGGTAGCAGCAAGTGCACGGCGGTCTGGATCTCCCTGGATGTGATAGTTGAGCACTTGTTGTAATGCGTCAGGCGCGATGCCTCACCAGCGATGCACTCGAAAATGTCGTTGATGGAGGAGTTCATGTGCCCATGGCCTTGGACGAGATGCCGGTGTCCAGATGGACTTGCTTCAGCACCTTGTACACGTACACGGAGCAGCTCTCCTTGCGGCTGCGCTTGCGCTTCTTGCCGTGCTTCTTCTGGGTCTTGGTCACAGCGTTTTCAGAGCCCTTTTTAGGGGCAGGAGCAGACTTAGCCGGTTCAGGCATGTTTATAATGACAACACCCAACAACGCAGAAAGATCTTGAAGATACGTCATTTAGTATTCATTAAATATATTTTTTTCTGTAAAAGTTGGGATACCAAGGGTATAATAATATCAAAATATTCGTTATCCTATCATACATATTGGAAATACGTGTTTAATCTCATTTGTGGAATAACTGCCGTATGCCAGGCTCTTATCTATTGCTAGAAATACAAAGACATGTAAGATACGACACCTCAGAGAGTATGGCTCAGTGAGCTCACCAGATATAACGTGTGTGTGTGTGTGCTTTCTAACACACCCAGTCTGAAAGATTTGATGCACACTTCCTCAGACTGTTAGCAGTGGTGGTCCTCTCAGACATGAAGGCATGGGAGAGGCAAGATATTAAGGGGAGCTTTTCATTTTTAGCCTATGTCCTTTGAATCTTCTATTAAAGTTAATTAATACAGGCCTTCTCTTGTGGTCCAGTGGTTAAGAATCTGCCTGCCAGTGCAGGGGACACAGGTTCTGTCTTCCCTGCTCCGGGAAGATTCCGTGCGGCGCCAGGCAGTTAAGCCCGTTCGCCACGACTACGGACGCCCGAGCACCCTAGAGCCTGTGCTCTGCGAGGGAAGCTACCGCGATGAGAAGCACACACCACCAACTAAAGAGGAAAAGAAAAGTTATGGAAGCTACAGTTTTTCTTTGTAGTAGTTAAAAGAAAAAGTTGTGGGGACTTCCTTGGCAATCCAGTGGTTAAGACCCCATGCTTTCACTGCAGGGGGCACAGGTTCCATCCCTGGCCAGGGAACTGATACCACATGCTGCGTAGCACAGCCAAAAAAAAAAAAAAAAGGAGAAATTGTGTTTTTTAAGCCTAAGTCTTTGTCTGTTGTTTCTAGGCAGGGATCCCAATGGGACCAATACCAGCAGGAGGAATGCCTTACCTGGGACAAGCACCATTCCTGGGAATGCGTCCTCCAGGCCCACAGTACACTCCAGACATGCAGAAGCAGTTTGCTGAGGAGCAGCAGTAAGAAACCTCAGGATGCAAGGATAAAGATGCATGATAGCACTTAAGTTTAAAATGGTCAAATAATCTGTAGTGCAGATTTGAAGAGGAAACAGTCACAGTGCCCTTAAAGCTCTTTAAAATGCTCTTATTATTTAAAAGTTTAAAGCCAGAAGGGACCTTAGAGATCCTAGAATTCAATCCACTGATGTTACATCTTGGGAAAATGAAGTCCAGAGAAATAAGCAACTTGTCAGTCCAGGCTACACAGTTACTGGAAAAACCTGGACCCAAGTGCAGGCCTCCTGATTCCCAGAGCCATTGCTCTTTCTCATGTATGGTACTGCCTCCCCGAGTAGAAGTTTCTTTTTTGTATGCAGAGCAAAGAGTGTGTTTATTTTGTCCACCTCCCTGTTTGTTTTTATATATATATATATATACTTTGAATGTAGAATGTTGTCTCCTACTTTTGCAAATTAGATAAGAAATAAGTTCATGTTTATAATTTAGGTACATCATTTTTTAGACTTATTTCATATATTTGGAAATTCATATAGTGGAGACATAGGATTATCTTCAGAAAATTAGGTACAATTATCAGTGAAGTTTTTAGTTCTAGAAATGCAAGGTGACATTGCTGAAGCTATTAGTAAAAGAAGTATGAATCTAACAGTCAGTTAATAATCCCTGAAGCTGACTCTTTAATGGTTGTTTTTCCTTCAGAAAACGATTTGAACAGCAGCAAAAGCTCTTAGAAGAAGAAAGAAAAAGACGCCAGTTTGAAGAGCAGAAGCAAAAGCTCAGACTTCTGAGTAGCGTGAAACCCAAGGTAACGTACTCCGCCCCACGCACACCCACTGCGTGCCTCCTCTCACTCACTCAGTGGGCTTTGTCACCGGGACACCAGCCCCGGCTGTAGGTGCGGTTGATTGATTTTCCTTTGTCTTAAGTCCAAAAGTGAAGGACTTCTCTCTTTCTGTAAAGAGACTTTATTGTTGAAGGGAATGAGATGTCAGGCATTATCTTCTCCACCTGTGTGTACTACCTTTGGGGTGCTTACAACCTTTTCTTGGGAAGCATTAACACTGGAGACTTAATATCGAACTCCTATACCCTAAAGCAGGGGTCCCCAGCCTCTGGGATCTAATTCCTGATGATCTGAAGTGGAGCTGATGTAATAGAAATTAAGTGCATAACAAACGTCACGTGTTTGAATTATCCTAAAGCAATCTCCGCCTTCCCCATCGCGCCACCCCACACACACACCTCCCATCCCCGTCCCTATCTGTGGAGAAATTGTCTTCCACGAACTGGGCCCTGGTGTCAAAAAGGTTGGGGACCACTGCCCTAAAGTAGTTTTAAATGGACCTTTTAATAAGATTCTATGGAGTACTGTTTTATTTTGCTGTGTGTCAGTGTTTTTCTGACTTGGAAAATTCACTGCTTAACATATGTGGTAAAAATATTGGAAATAGTTGAATATCTGCAGTTCTCTTTCAACTTGTGTGAATTTAGGACAAAGTGTGAGAGGTAAGTGAAGAAATATATATACATTTATTGTCTCTCAGACAGGAGAGAAGAGTAGAGATGATGCTTTGGAAGCCATAAAAGGAAACTTAGATGGGTTTTCCAGAGATGCTAAGATGCACCCTACTCCAGCATCACACCCTAAGAAACCAGGTAGTTTTAATTTTAATTTTCTTTTGATGGAAGATGATTGAAGTCCCTGTGTTTTTAACTGACGTGTGTGTGTGTGTGTGTGTGTGGAGAGTGAGTGTTGAATTCTTACTTCAAGCTAAATACAGATTTAGATGTTTTAAAATTTATAGTGGATTAAGAGCTCTGGTCTAGATAACTGTCTTGCAGGGAAAACTTCTTGTCTTCTAGTAAATGTCAGTATGTTAACTTTACTTGTAAATCTTCTGTACAAATGAGTATGTTAACATTAGTAAAACTCATTCACTCAAAGCAAATGTAGTAAATGAGTTTACTATTGCATTCTTATTATTTTAAATTAATTTTACTTTTTATGAACTAGTGAACTAGTTTAGGTTTTACTCAATGTGATTAAACTTACAGATTTTCTCAATGATTCCTTTAAAAAGTCATGGATTTAATAATTTTCTTGTGAAGTTTTAGTTTTTTCTTTGTAGAAATGAAAATATATTTCTTTGTAGTTTTTATTTCATTATTTTTTATATTCATTTCATTATGTCATCATCAAATAAGCAAAGGAAAAGTACCTGATAAAGCAGAGTAAAGGAAATTTATGGGGGTCGGGGGGCGGGATTGCATGTGTGTTAAACATGTAGCAGTTGAAATGAATCTTATCTTCACATAGCTGTTACCACATCCTTTTTTAAAATTTGATATTTTGACATTTTATTCTCAGCTAATTTCAAGATTAGCTTACCATTAATGGGTGAATAGTTTTCATAAATAATTCAGCTAAATACTATTATTTCCTAGCATATGTCATATTGACAAATTTTATCTTAAACCTTTATATTTTATAGGTGATATCAGGAAGAAATAATCTAATGTTGGCACAGTAATGAGTTCTTGACTTTCTGGGACAGCTTTGCCTCTGTCCATTAATTTCACTTGTTAGATTATATACTCAGGTTATCATTACAAAAAGTGTGCCCCAAAGTAAAATATATACTGAGATTGAAAAGGGAATGGATATTAGTGATCAGAATGAGTTCAGAAAAGGAAAAGCATACCTCAAGGTGAAAATGTATAAGCTGAATGAGCTAGTCAGTAAATCATTGGAGTATAGTCATTGGAATGGTAACATTGGACCCAGCATGGAGCTTAGAAAAAGGAGAAGAAGGCAGAGAGGGATGGTCATTGTCAGGTCACATACTGTTCTATCCATATAGAATGCCTTGTTTGGGCAACCAAGTATAGTTTAACAACCTCACAGGTTAAATAATACATTGGGGTTTTGATGTTCAGTTAATCTCTTGAGTTCAGTCAGCATGCATGCAGTTAGCTATTTCTAGTTAACTGCTTCATGCTTAGCTAGAAAAATACTTGTTTTCTGAAGCAAGCCCAAGGAATTACCAGAGCTTCTCCAGCTAGGATCTTAAACCTAGGCCTAAAGCACCTAAAGAGTTTCCAGCCTTTTTCCACCAAAGACATCTTTTAATTTTCCCCTATAGACTGTTTATCTTAAAATAGTGAATACAAACTGTATCACATAATTTTTATACTTCTTATTAATCATATATATATAGCTATGAGTTTTTAAGCCAAATATATGCCACATAGAATT
This sequence comes from Bos mutus, assembly GCF_027580195.1. Lineage (NCBI taxonomy): Eukaryota > Metazoa > Chordata > Mammalia > Artiodactyla > Bovidae > Bos > Bos mutus. Next base: position 48,231,649 of record NC_091635.1, read on the forward strand.
AAAGTAATTCCAGTCAAATGCAAGGAAATATTGGTATAGCCTAAAAAAAAAAAAAAAAAAATTGGTTTAGCCTAAATAGGATCCATCTAAAAATATTCATAGTAGCTCTCAGTTTTCCATTATTGCTATGTTCTACCAGTAATGGTCAGAGAACCGAAACTGAGAACTTAAGTACACACTCTCAGACACTCTCAGTAACCATTATTGGGAGGGTTGGGATTCATTATGACATGGCTTTTTTTCTTTTTTCTTCATTTTTTATAGTCATTTTGCACTTTTTATAGAACTTTAATGCTTCCAGGTTTTATTTCATAGATCCAAAAGAGAAGCACATAAGTGTCCCCATTTTTCAAATGAGGGCTTTAAAAAAAAAAAGACTGCTCCTTGTGACATTAGACTTTAGTATTAATAAATGTTATAGCAATTCAAAGTTTGCAATGTGAAGAAGCAACAATAATATTATTGTGAATGAGCCTTAGATTATTAAACCTAATCCCTGTAGAGAGGTTTATTACATAAGTGAATCTCATATTTGACAGTAAAAAGCCATGGTGACATTTGTATCTTTTAGAGGCAGAGTTCTTTTAAACATAGCGCTTAGCTAGGATTTATTTTTTTAATTGGCTGCTAAGTTATTTGACTTAACACTTTATAGTGTCCTAATTTTGGTGCTTCTCCCAAGAAAGCATCACTTTGGTAATGTGTTTGATGTTCTTGTTGCCCCTGTAATTTTCATTCCCTGTATAGTAGCTTTCATCCTCCTATGAAATATGAACTATGCTAAGTGTATCAATTAGGCATGATTTATCAAAAATTATAAGTATGTGTCATGCATTGTTTTTTACTGGCCTAAGGAAATTTAGTCATCAGCGTGTATCTCTAAAATGTATTCAGCAGCATATAGGCAGATTTTCTTATTTATATTGGTTTGAGAAAATATTATCCAAATAAACAGATAGTTGAGTTTCAAAAGTAATCACCACTTTGATGTAAATTACTAATGGTCTCGAGGAAAAAAATGAGTGCTATTCTAATAAAAGGAGGAAAGAGATTTTGAATTTTACAGTTTTCTGCTTTTGAACCAAATGCAAAATAGCTATAAAACCTCTTTTTTTAAAAAGACCAAAAAGCTATTTATAGATAGACATCAAAGTGTTTGCATTCATTGTATGATTCCGTGTGACTGTCATTACATGTTCTTTCTTAGTCGCCTCCACTGTTCATGCTTCAGTATGTTCTGTTGGAGTTGTGCTACATCTCAGTTTCTTTTCCCCTGTTAATTTTCATTTCTGTGTGTTTCATTGCCATTTTCCGTTTTGCAGATTATCCCACATCATCTCATTCTACTAAAACTGTCTCCCCATCACCTGCCTTTCTTGATGAAGAAGAATTCAGTGACTTTATGCAGGGGCCTGTTGAAGTTCCCACATGTGGGCCTTCCTCCACTTCCCAGCCTTTTCAGTCTTTCCATTCCACCACCCCACTTGGCCAGTTGCATGTACAGAAGGCTGGAGCACAGCCTCTCCCTCCAGGTCAGAGTCCTATGTCTGTTGCCTTACATGGTGTCCCTGGGCAAATTCCTTGTTTCTTTACTGCTTCAGCCTCATACAATGTGCAGGAAACAGGTAACTCCTAAGCTCTTAATGAAAATATTTTGAAAAATCTAGAAAAATTTATTTCACTTACATACGTAGAATAATACAGTGATGTTGGCAAAGAAACATGGGCCTGAATATGTGAGTACTATTGAAATTCACCAAAATAAGACTCTAGATAAGAATCTAGATTTTTTAAAAAAAATCTGGGGGCCTCACGTTCTGAAAAAGTGATTTGAAACTTCTATTGCTAACTTTGGGACCTATTTTTTATTATTATTTTTTAAATTACAAAAGTATGCTAACACATTTAAAGCAGACTTGGAAAATACAGAAAAAAGTTATAGTTCCACTAAATATTATAGTTATTTTTAAGTAAATTAAGATTTTTTGTTAAAGTTTCAGTATCAAGCTCTCAAAAATTAATACAATGAACAGACAGAAAAATAGAGGTATATAGTAGACCTGAAAAGCACTGTGAATCAATTCAACAATTAAGATTTATATGGTTTTCATACAACAGCAGGATACAAACTCTGTTCATATTTCCTGAACTGTAAATCAGGAGACACTGGAACATATCCAGGGACATAAAGCAAGGTGAAAAAAACAAGGTGCAGAAGTTTCATGGTCTAAAGGTATTGAAATGATACACAGTCTGTTCTCTTATTACTATGAAATTATATTAGAAACCAGTATCAAAAGTTATTTGAAAATAACCCACATATTTTCAAGTGCACTGTGACATTTACCAAAACTTAGCCTTTGAAAGCCTCAATAAAGTTAAAAGACTGAAAAAACACAGAGGCTGATTGCAGAGAAGAAACATTTAAATGAGAAATTAATTTCAAAATGAGAATTAATATCAAAGATTACTTTAAAAGCCCCATGTATTTAGAAATTAAATGCCCACTTTTAAACGATAGGTGTATCTAAGAAGTTATGATCCCTTTAAACCACGTTAGAACTGTAGTAACAAACTGATTTTTTCAGAAGGTGACTCTTGTTTGGGGAAATACCCATGATCATTTTCTTAAGAGTAATTAGCCAGGGAAAGCTGCTCTAGAAAGTGCTCTCTGGTTCTGTGATAAAGCATGTGGGGGTTCAGAAGCCCAGGGTATCCATTTACTGTCAGTTTGTCCTTGGACAAATCTTTGAACATTTCTGTACCTCGGTTTTAATCACATGTGGGAACGAGGGGTTGGGGGGGGCACTTACTCTGTCTTGAGATTTAGAATAGTGCTGAGAGGGCTCTTAGCTGACATGTTCTTGTCCACACTTTCTCAGTTGACAGATGCAGAAATAGGCAGTAGTCTATAGAAGTGTCTGTATCTTGTGTAGGTCACCAAATTTCTAAGGTAACACATCTTCCCCCACGCCATTCTACCTTCTGTCTCACAGAATTCCTGAGAATCAAAGAAGATAACGATGGTTAAGTTTTCTAAAATCACTAAAGTATCTCCAGTTCTGTACAAACGTGTGGGCTTGAATTATTTCAAAATTTAAATTATATGTGGCAGGGCCTTCCCTTTAGAATCTGGGGGTGGAAATGGATGGTTGAAAAATTAGAAGCTTGCAATACTATACAAATAATCCTTCATGCTGTTTGTTTAGGCTCTTCCTTGGAGGAGAAGCTCCTAGTATCTTGTGATTTAAGTACATCTGGGCAGGAACAAATTAAATTTAATACCTCTGAAGTTGGGCACAAGGCCCTAGGCCCAGGTTCCAGTAAGAACCATCCCAGTTTAATGGCCAGTAATGGGGGTGCTGTAGATGGACGTGTAAGTGGTACCACTACTGCAGAGGCAGCAAAGACTTCAGACCAAAACCTGTGCATTGAAGAGAGTGGTGAGCTCATGAAATTTTCAGCAAAAAGTTCATGTAACCAAATGTCGCTCCAGTGCTAACACCTTAAGCGTTAATCTTAAAATGAATGCTGCTTGATTTTGCTAATTGATATTTTTTGCTTAAAATAATTTGTAATGCATTCTTTTCTGTAATTAACCCCTACGATTTTGCTCTGAATTCTTTCAATACACTGTTACTCCTTTAAAAAAATTTTTTTTGATAACCAGTTTTTTTAATCAAAATCATTCCTGATTTAAAATTTCTTCTTCTATTTTATAAAAACTTTTCCCCCTCTTAAACTTTCTGTTCTTCCTTAAGGTTGAAAAGTTAAAATTTAACTGAAAAAGTCACCAATGAGAATATGTGTTGCTTCTTGGAAATAAACCATACACACTGCTGCCTGAAGATCCACATTTTTGTAAACTCAGCTTGCAGAGATGAATGTGGACAACCCAGGAGGCAAACTCTTGGAGGCTGTTTTACAGGACAAAGTGAAAACAAAAAAATGTAAATAACAGTGCTATACATCTGAGGCAGCAGTGTCATATTCAAGATTTTAAAACATAAAACTTTGCAAAGAAACATTATTAAAAGCTGCAAGTGAAGCTTGGACAATTTTTTTTTTTTGTACACGTAATTTTTAAACCACTGCCTGTCATGTTTTTGCCTGTAATTTGTAATATATGTGAATGGTACAAGCTTCATATGATCCAGAGTATTGATTTGATACATCTTAGGGTTTTTTTGTTTTCTTTTGTTTGTTTTATGTTTTTATAAAAACATAAACTGTGTTTTTAGTTTATGCCTTAGGACAGTGTTAATGTACAAGAGTTGGTTAGAAACCAAATTTTAGTTGAATTGGTGACTTTTTTTTAGTGTCTCCAGCCAGCATGCTTCTTATAAAAAGCCATGACTCAGTGTGATTTCCACTTCTGTTGCACGGACCATTACATACATTAGATGGTGTTCTTTATCTCCTAGGTGTGGGGGTATTTCCCTCACAGGATCCTGTTCAGCCCAGAATGCCTCCTTGGATTTACAATGAGAGTTTGGTTCCAGGTAAAAAGCTTTTTTGCCCAAGATTCCTATCTGGATACTTTACTTCAAATGTTGTAGTGTAGTTGTAAATGTTTACTATTGTGGCTACAGAATATGCAGAAGAAATTATAACTTTATTTTTTCTGAAAGAGTACAGAAAATTAAATACAGTTCATATATGAAATAACTATATAAATGAAGGAAAAATGTTTTGCTGTAATGTTTTAATGACCATCATATAACTTTTATTTCTAAAAGGTTGTCTTAAATTTACTATTTTAAAAGACACTATCAAAATATAGCATCACCAACTCAGTGGACATGAATTAGGGCAAACTCTGAGAGATAGTGAAGAACAGGGAATCCTGGCGTGCTGCAGTCCACGAGGTCGCAAAAATCGGACACGACTTAGCAACTGAAGCTTTTAAACACACACGTAATTTCCTAGCCAAAATATGTGTTCTTGGACTTCCCTGGTGGTCCAGTAGTTAAGAATCGCCTGCCAATGCAGGGGACATGGGTTCCATCCCTGGTCTGGGAGGATCCCACATGCCACAGAGCAGCTAAGCCCATGAGCCACAACTGCTGAAGCCCGCGTGCCCTAGATCCCATGCTCCGCAGCAAAAGAAGCCACCTCAATGAGAAGCCCGCATGCAGGAGTGAAGACCCAGCACAGCCAAATAAATAAATACAAACTTAAAAAACATATGTTCGTATGGCACGCCTACTAACCTTTAATCCATATGTAATGCTAGATGTAAAATTTCTTTTTAAACATTTTTCTCTACCTTAAACCTGCTTTCATCCATCAACTCCTCTAACTAGGGTCACCAGATTCAGCAAATCCACATACAGAACATCCAGTTAAATTTGAATTTTATATGAACAGCAAAAAATTATTTAGAATAAGTATACCCCATGCAATATTGGCATCCTGTATTTTATTCAGCAACCCTATCCCTAACAGCTTTTCCCACTTTGTCCTTTAGAAAGTCCATTTTATTGTGAAAGACTCCCCAGTGAACCCTTCCTTTTTTTCAAACACTTATTCTCCTCTCTCACTTCAGCTGTAACTGTGTCTTCCTCTGAAGGCTCTGTTCCCAAACACCTTACCCAGTGATGTTTTCTCTAATAGCCTCTGCTTCACTGGGACAAGACAGAGGTGATATGGGTATAATTTGTGCTTCCCACTGCTATTAATATTTGCAGATTAGTTCCACCATCATTACTTTACAACTTCTTTTTTAAAATCCAGAGCATCTGCTTACACCACCTCTGTCTTACTGCTGTACTGTCTCCTGGTGAGAAGACTCCCTCTTACTTCTAACCCAAAATCTTCATCTGTAGAACCAAGCTCCAGCCTCTCTTCTAAGCTCCAGACCCTAATTGTCTGCTGGACATTTCCACTTGAATATCTTTGTAGCAACTCAAACCCTTGATGTGGCTTCAGTTCTGTAAAAGCAGTTTGACTTAGGATTATTCATTTATAAGCATCAATGACAACAAAAAAGGTGAATCATTTGTAATATGTTTACATTTGTTATCTGGTCTTTCCTGTAATAGATGCCTATAAGAAAATTTTAGAAACCACAATGACTCCAACTGGAATAGACACCGCTAAACTTTATCCCATCCTGATGTCATCTGGGCTTCCCAGGGAAACTCTTGGACAGATATGGGCCTTGGCCAATCGAACCACACCTGGAAAACTGACTAAAGAAGAACTTTATGCCGTTCTCGCCATGATAGCAGCAACACAGGTAGACATTCTTTAGAAGGTTAGGTGTATATTTTCAATATAAACTGGGAGAATATGAATCCTTTTTCCTACAACTTATAGAACTCTTTGAACATTAAAATTTAGGTTATTTTCAGGATAGAGTTCTTCAGAATGTACTGTTTATATGATATGCGTGCTAGCACAATACTCTTTTATTTAAAGGCTTTACTATATTAACATTCTCTGACCTAACTGTAATCCTTTTGAGCTTGAAAGTTAGTAATAGATGAAGTTTCTCTGTCCTTTGAAGTCCTTGTCTAGAATTCCTTAGATATAGATAAAGTGTACTCGGTCTGGCAGCAGTTTTTCTCATATTACAAAATCATTGTAAAGGATTTGATTACAGTGAATTAACCAAACTTGTCAGAGTGAAAATGTCATATTGAGTGTGTGTTGGCCGTTTCTTTGCTACATATTAGATTTACATTAACCTTATAACTTACTTTCTGATGTCAAATTCCTGCGTCCTGGGAGAGTCAGAGAGAAAACCCCAGGGCTGCAGATTTTACATTTAGGTCTCTGTGTCAGATGCGGGCCGTATGTGGTTTGCAGTTTCCTAAAATGTCCCCGTTTTCCTCCTGTTCTGTGTAGAGGGGTGTTCCTGCCATGAGTCCCGATGCTTTGAATCAGTTTCCAGCGGCTCCTGTTCCAACCTTAAGTGGCTTTCCTGTGACTTTGCCAGCTGCTGTGAGTCAGCCCACAGGGATGCCCTCAGGCCCTGCAGGCTCCGTGCCCCTCACCCTCGGGCAGCCAGTCATGGGCATTAACCTTGTTGGGCCAGTCGGGGGAGCTGCAGCCCAGGCTTCCAGCGGCTTCATGTCAGCTTACGCTGCAAATCAGGTAGATGAAGAGGCTGTGTGTATTCCAAATTATCTCTGAAAGTGAATCCGAGCAAGTGTTTTTTCCAAGAAATGTAGTAAAGATTGCTGGATTATGATGGACACTGGCAGTGGAAATTAAGCAGTGTTAAATGGCACCCCACTCCAGTGTTCTTGCCTGGAGAATCCCAGGGATGGCGGAGCCTGGTGGGCTGCTGTCTATGGGGTCGCACAGAGTCGGACACAACTGAAGGGACTTAGCAGCAGCAGCAGCAGCAAAACAATGCAACATTGAATTTTTCATTATTTAAAAAGCAAAAGAATTTCTGAAGCCTTCAGATACTTGAATTTTGGCTAAAAATGTGTAGTTCTTTATCATATGTATTTTAAACATCAAGTTTAATAAAGCTAGTTAAATCCTTAAGCTGTTTCTTTCGAAAAAGCTGCTAAGCCTGATTAAGATGTTTCCTTTTATTTTTCATTCTCAGTTTAGCAAAAAAATTTTTTTAAACATATATTTAGTGTTAGTAAAAATGTGGGGAAAGGATTTTTTGGTACAGCCTTTTTGGAAGGCACATTTGGCAATAGCTATCAAAATTCTAAATATTCGAGTCTTCTTAACCAGCAGTCATGCTTTTAGGAGTCCATCTCACAGAGCTAGTAACTCAAATGAGCAAAAATATACAAGAGTATTTGTTGTAGTGTTGTTAGAGTGAAAATTAGGAATAGCTGCATATCTATCAACCAGAAGAAAAATGTTAAATAAGCTTTGGTTTATCTGTACAGTAGTAGACTATTGGATTATTCAGATGAATGTGGTGGATGCACATGTACTGCATGAAAAAGATGTCCATGTTGAATAATTTCATTTAAGTGCAAAACAATATAGTACAAGCTTGTTTTTCGATAAAACGAACTGTTAACAGCGTTCACTTCCTAGAGCATGGGATTACGAGTGTTCACAGTTTATACATAGATGTGATAGATTAAAACAAGTTTGTGTCACTTGTCATATACAAACGTGATTAAACTGTTTCATAAAGATGGCAGTTTCTCAATCTATTAAATGTGATTCAGCTATTTAAAAATTATATAAATTAAGTTAAACCGGTCTTTTACCATTTTTACAAGAATATTTACAAGTACTAAGCAGCATTCTTGCCTTAAGTGGTTGAGCTGATGTTATGTCTAAAGGGTGTTCTCCTAAAATTAGGTATTTGTACTGAAATGGGAGCATTTTAAAAGGTTGTCTTTGAAGTTGATGGTTAAATATTTGTTATTTAGCTTTTTATTATTGGATATTTTCTGTTTCAATGTCCTCTGTAAACCTAGGTGGTCAAACCAGAAGATGACGACTTCCAGGATTTTCAAGATGCTTCCAAGTCAGGGTCACTTGATGACTCATTCAGTGATTTCCAAGAGTTGCCGGCTTCTTCAAAATCAAATAATTCTCAGCATGGAAACAGGTAGAAAAGAGTTGCATATCGTTAATATAGTATTTAATAATTGAGAAAGAGGCAGTCTACAATAAGAAGCCTAAATAAAAGAGAATTAAGACTCCTTACTCTCATGATTTCTAGATGATTCCCACTGTATTCATACTTTTATTCTCCAAACTTCTTTCCCCTTTGTCCACCTTAAACTTCAGTTTCTACCGTTCCTCCCAGTATACACCTACTTGACAATATTTCTTTCTGCTTGTGCTAAACCTGATTTATTACAACTGAGTGTATTTGTGGCAAGGATGACTTCATATTCTTATATTAGATTCAGGTCTTCAACTGCTGAAAAGCTTTATAGACAGGGGTACATATTTTAACATGTTGCAATATAGTATATATTATTGCTAATCTATACTATATACTAATATATTATTGTATACTATCTGCAGAAATCATTTAGAAATTGAAATGCATATATATTTCAAATTGAAATATGAAATATGAATAGACATGAAATATAAAAATTCATGTCTCTCTTATGTTTAAGTTGAAATCGGTGGCTTTTAGGCCTTGAGGTTTTCGTTTGTGTGAAAATGTTAGTCACTCAGTTGTGTCTGACTCTTTGTGACCCCATAGACTGTAGCCCGCCAGGCTCCTGTGTCCTTGGCATTCTCCTGGCAAGAATACTGGAGTGGGTAGCCATTTGCTTCTCCAGGGGATCTTTCTGACCCAGGGATCGAATCCAGGTCTCCTGCCTTGTAGGCAGATTCTTTACCATAAAGTTGCGTAAATGTTTTTCTAATGTTTTATGTACTAGCTTAACTTTTAGGTACAGTAACTGATTCAGGATGTGGTCAACACCTTTCCATCTTTTTTTAAGACTTTTTTTGTTTGTTTGTTATGGACCATGCTTAAAGTCTTCATTCAATATGTTACAACATCGCTTCTGTTTTATGCCTTGGTTTTTTGGCCACAAGGCATGTAGGGTCTTGGCTCCCCGACCAGGGATTGAACCCCACCTCCTGCATTGGAGGTTAAAGTCTTAACCACTGACAGGCCAAGAAAGTCCCTCTGTTATTTTTAAAAAATTTATTTACTTATTTTTGGCTGTGCTGGGTCTTCATTGCTTCATGCAGGCTTTCTCTAGTTGCAGTGCTTGAGACTCTCGTTGTAGCGGCTTCTCTCGTTGTGGAGCACGGGCTCTTGGGCACATGGACTTCAGTAGTTTTGATGCGTGGGCTTAGTTGCCCAGAGACATATAGGATCTTAGTTTCCTGACTAGGGATCGAACCCATGTCCTCTGCATTGGCAGGCGGATTCTTAACCACTGGACTACCAGGGAAATCCCTCCTTCATCTTTTAAAAGTATTCATTAATAAATACTTCTTCCACCAAGTAAAGCATATGAGGCTTTGAGTAAGCAGTGTGAATTTCTTTGGTTGTTTTGGGAACTTGTTTTTGTCAGGATACATATTCCATTTCTCTTATATTCCTGTTTGTGCAACTTATCTTTTCTGTTTTAACCAGTTGATTATCTCTTAGCACTTCCTGCAGACACTATAAGAACAACTTAGGGATAGGCATAGGGAAAGAATTATTTTCCTAATTTTAAGACTACATCAAACACTTGTAAATGACACATAGAAGAGACATACGAGGAATGTGACTGTAAAGTACTGGGAGTTCAAGCCACACACGTATTATTAACGTGGTAAACACATAATCCTTCTTTCTCAGGTCTTTTCCTGTGCACAAATTGATATATATATATATATATATATATACACTTTTTTTTTTAAATATGTATGTATTTGGTTCTGCCAGATCTTAGTTGTGACACGTGGAATCTTCAGTCATGACTTGTGGGATCTAGTTCCCTGACCAGGGATTGAACCCGGGCCCTCTGCATTGGGAACTTGGAGTCCTAGACACTGGACCACCAGGGAAATCCCACATATTGATCTGTTCTGCTCTTGTCTAGAACATGTCTGAATACTAGGCATCTCAAATTACCTGCATAAAACGATTCATTATTTTCCTGCTAAAGCTAAATAAAAATTTGTTAAATCACATATCCAGTCACCTAATCAGAAATGTGTTGTTTTTGACCCCCTCCTCGCTCCTGCTTGGTGTGGGAAAAGGCCCCGTGTAATCTGGCTTCTGCCAGCCCTCTCGACTGTTGCCATTTCCCCACAGCTTATCTCCAGCCACACAGACCATGCTCTCTCAAGCTTCTGGCTTTTTACATCCCGTTTTCTTCTATCTGAAGCTTTCTCTAGAGTTAATTCTAGTTCCATGTCAAAAATTGATTTAATGCAGGAAGGTTTTACTAACCCTTCTCCATCAGTCCCTACCTCCAAGATGAGTTCAGGGCGTCTCCTTCTCTACTGCCCTGGCAGCTTGTGAATATCTGTGCCCTAACTGCCATGACTGGTTTACCTGACTGTTCCCCTTCCCTCGGCAGTAGGTAACTGACGATAGGATTTCATGTGTCTATATATATTACTTAGCCCACAATATGTAGTTCATAAAGGTTTGATGGATGAATATATTGTAGTATGAAGGTTACAAACTGAATTTATCAAATTGATGATTCATTCCTCTGGGAGAAAACTCTTCAGCAGATGAAATTGAAATTTGAGCATAGAAAGTTTTAAGGTGGTTGCCTGACTTGAACTGTTTAATAGGGTATTAGCAATTTTGTGTGGCATTATCTCCACATAAATAGTTTACTTTCATGTATAGAAAAAACTTTGCAGGTTTTTCTTCTTCAATTCTGGCTTGACTGCTACTATGGTTTCCTTGCATGAAAACATTTGTTCATGTCTAAGAATTCACACTCAGTGTTTGTTTATTCATTCAGACACATTTACATAGCATCTGCTGGGCGCCAGACATTGGGGTAGTCACTGGAAATAAAATACAGAAGCAAAAGGCACAGTTCCTGCTCTAAAGATGCTTAGCTTTATCTGAGTATTTATATTGTCTAATAAAACTCTCTTAGAATTGCTCCTTCAGTCATGTGTATGTTCATGTGTAATGAATTCCCTATCTTAATGATGATCTGTATTCCATATTGTGAATTATTTGAAAAGGATATTTGTTAAGTCATGATATAAATAGTTAAGGCTAGGTAAGACCACTTTGGGCAGCATTTATAACCAAAAAATAGGCATTGTTCGAGAAGATGAAAAGGCAAATAAAGTGTTAGAAATAGGCTGGAGCGGAGAGTATCGTTTGTGGGGAAAAATGACATTAAGAGCAGGCACTGGTTATGGACTGCCTTATGATTTGTGACATAATCTGTAAAGCGTTTTAGAAATAAGTGGCATGGTGAAAGTGATTCTTGCTACTGTGTATGGGATAAATGCAGCTTCCATGGTAATCCTGTTGTGAGATGATGAGATGCTCTCAGTTTAGAGTGACAGGTACTGAGAAGGGTTTATCTGAGAAATTGGTTGGACTCAGTGTTGAACTGGATGTCAGAGTCCTGGAGACCTGGCACGAAAGGGCATCTGGAAGGGAGCAACATCATTCATTTATCCATTTGGAAAATACTTGCTGTGTGCCAGGCACTGGGGAACCACATATAGTAAAACAAAGCAGACATGGGGTGCTGATGCTAGAATAGTTCAAAAGGATTAAAGCACATGGGGGTTTTGAGTTGGCTTATTTTCTTTTGCTTTTTTATTTTTATTTATTTTTAAAATTTATATATTTTTGGCTGTGCTGGGTCTTGGTTGCTGTGCATGACCTTCTCTGTTTGTGGTGAGTGGGGTCTACTCTCTAGGTTTGGAGTGCAGCCTTCTTACTGCTGTGGCTTCTCTTGTTGCGGAGCGTGGAGTCAATAATTGTGGTGCACAGGCTTAGTTGCCTGATGGCGTGTGGGATCCTCCCGGATCAGGGAATGAACCCCTGTCCCCTTCATTGGTAGGGGCAGGCAGATTCTTAACCCCCGGACCACCAGGGAAGTCCTTGTTTTGCTTTTGAAATGGATTTCTTTAGCAGGGTGAGCAACTAGGTAAAATCATCTACCGCAGCCGCACGGAGTAACTGTAAAACCTAAATGATAACTAGAGAAAAAGAAGAAAACAGTTTTTGGTGACTAAATTATTTAAGTCTCATCTTTCAATAGAATGCAGGTTCTTAAATTTTAAAACGACATGCCTCTCTCACTGAGTGCCTTTCATTAGTATTAAACAATCGTAATAACCATTTCCATGTTTGGAACATGAAACATGTTACATGACTGGCATAAACACTTTCATAATGATTACAGTTTTATTTAGTAATTGCTTCAAGGATAGAACTGAAATTATGTCTTTTTAATATGTGTAAAATTACAATCTGAGTCATAGGTTTTTTTTGCTTCCTTACCCTAAAGAGCCTCTATTTTTTCCTACTTCTGAAAATAATCTTTAAATTAATGATATTCAAATAAATATCACATTTAGTAGATTTTACAATAGACTTTAAAAGCCCAGAGCTAACACTCGCAAATCATGAAAAATCACTCAACTCTGTGGTTTTTTTCCTGAGACATTGATTACCTTTATTCCTGTGCAGCATTCTGTTCAATGAGTTGTCATTTAATTACTTATGGAACTGTTAAAAACCCACCTATTCTGTATAAACAGTGACCTGTTTGGCCAGATCAAATGTGTAGAAGGTGCCTGGTAGTGGAGTGAAATGATAGTATTTGGAAGCACTAACTCCTCCAGCATTGTGGGTGCCCATTAGCACGCATGTGTATGAGCTGGGTTTTTACCTTGCTTGTAGGCCACTGATAAGAAGATTTAAATGACTATGGAAAGATTTTTGCTCCAGGGCAAAGAACTCAATAGAAATCCATTTATATAACTTGCATGTATGGTGGTATTGAATGCCACAAACTAGTAGTGGAATGTAGTCATTCATATGTAAAGGTGGTTCTTCCAGGGAGCTGCCAGGGTCTGATAAGAAAAAAAAAAAAAAGGCAAAGCTTTTGTAGTTTGTGTTTAAGCCATCCAAGAATTACCCACACAGATACTACTCATTACACTGTTTTTCCATTCAGCAGGGAAATGTGTCCACAGGCAAAAGTATCTGTCTAATTTTGAAGTGATTGTTGTTTTGCTGCAAAGATAGCTTCTGGAACTTCTTGATGTGATCCTTGTAATAATACAGATTGAATGTATTAACTCTTACTGCTGCTTATCATAGGTGGGAACTCCTGCCAGTAAGCAGTGTAGTATGATCAAGAGGGACAGTTTGCATCTTGGTTGAACAGCATTGCAGAAATAGATTTTTATCTTAACTATTCCGCCTCTGCATTGTGAACCCATTTGAGAGAATAATTTACATGAAGCTTAACATAATTTAAAATACTAGGTTTACGTACTTGGAGCAGTTCACTTTCACAGATTTATGTGTTTATCACTTTCACAGATTTAAATATAAAATTGCAGGTGGTCGTTGTTCTGTAATATTTCTAATGCCATTCCAGTGGGTCTTTTTCTTTAATTAATTAATTTATTTTTTGGCTATGCTGGGTCTTCCTTGCTGCACATGGGCTTTCTGTAGTAGCGGAGAGCAGAGGTGACCCTTGGTCGCAGCGCACGGGCTTCTCACCGCGGTGGCTTCTCTCTGTGCAGAGAACAGGCTCTAGGAGTGCGGGCTTCAGGAGTTGCGGCACTCGGGCTCTAAAGTGTGGGCTCAGTAGTTGCGGCACACAAGCTTTGCTGCCCTGTGGCATGTATGGAACCCGTGTCCCCTGCATGGGCAGGCGGATTCTTAATCACTGGACCACCAGAAAATCCCACTCCAGGGGTTTTTATGGCTTAAAAGATGATTTAGATGGTCAGCATGGATCTGACCCCTCTTCACATAATCAAGGAAAGAATTACTGCTTGAATGTTGTTTCAGTCTATTTTTTTCAAGGAAAAAAAAATGTCTTTGGTCACATGTGGTGTACACATAGTTTCTTTAAAGCAGGGAGCCACGAGTTTTTACTAGGTATCTGTGTGCCATTTTAATTCTAAGTTCTTCCTTGATGACATGGTAGGGAGACAATGTTCTAGTCATTAAGAAATATTTCTTTTTCCCTTTTAGTGCCCCTTCTTTGTTGATGCCTCTTCCTGGAACTAAAGCATCAGCTTCAATGGATAAATATGCTGTGTTTAAAGGAATTGCAGCTGACAAGCCCTCTGAAAATACTGTTCCGTTTGGAGGTAAAAGCAGTTCATAAATTCATGAACCTGTGAATGTAAATCTTAGTTTTTAGTGGTGACCTTTTATGGTAAATGTCCTTGAGTTGTGATCTCAAGGTTCCTAACCTTAATTGAGCTTCTGTCTTTTCATCATAGAGCCTGGTGATAAATATAGTGCTTTCAGAGAACTCGAACAGACAGCAGAGAATAAATCTTTGGGTGAGTTTTTGATTCCTTAAATGAATGAATTATTTCATTGTTTAATAAGAGATTTTTATGATTCTTTCACTAACATCCCAAATGTTCTTTTATATTTTACTGTTGTGGCTGTGTTTTTGTTTTGTTTTGTGGCTCTGGAAATTACAAGGAAGTGAAATGTGGTTCAGTTATTGGAAATTATTTTCTAAAAATTAGGGCAGACCCCAAATTGATGCAATTTCCTTTGAAGACAGTGCATTCCCCTTCACCAGAAGCCTTCAAGTCACCTTAGGCTCCTGTGGCCACTTTCAGTTATTTTAACGCTCGGTAAGACTTGGAGCTCTTGGCAGTGCGGCCATCTGTGGACTGTGCAAAAGGCAGCAGCAACCAGTCCGTATGCCTCAAGATTTTCAAAATTAGCTGTAATTTAATGAGAAGACTGAGAGGGGTTTGTGTGCCTATGTGGTTCCCATCTCTAATAGAAGGACTTAAACAGAGTGGAAGGGAATTTAGAGTGATAATTTGAGAGCCATATATGTAAAGACCAAAAGTTTTATTTGTGGCAAAATCCTGCTAGAAACCTCATGTGTAGGATTTAGATAATCCATAGGTCAAATGACGTCCTTTAAAACTTAACCAATGCATGCTGTGAAATTCATGTTCTCTACTGAGGAGTTCTTCCTGTGGACAGTACCACATTCTACCTTTTTGTATTGGGCACTCAAAGTTGGGACATCTTTCCACAGTCATTTGTTCCAGCCTTCTCTCCAAGTAATGGGGTGGGTTCAGGGAGGTGAAGGGAAGTTACAGGAGGGATAAGGCATACGTGTGAAATTTAAACTATCAACAGAAAGTATTCTGCTTAAATATCTCTAGAAATACTCAGTATTTTACAGCTCTTAGGTTCTAGAACTGTTTCCTTGGGTTTCCTAGTCATAGTGTAGAATGTAATGGCTCAGTGCTTGTATTAGGTACTAGGAGTACAAAGATAAACCCCAGAGGGACCTTAGGTTTGTTGGTTTGGCATTTACTCCTGGTGTTGCTGTCATCAACTCCTGGGCCAAGGCAAGTTTGGAGTAAAGAGCGTGGGTTAATATCACGGTTCTTTCTGTGCTCTGGTGTTAGCGGCTGGGTGATACCTCTGTTATTCCTGGGAAACGCTGTGGTGCCCCCACAGCGTAAGCAGTACACCCGGGCCCTGCTTTCTCAGTACCTTCCTGACAGAACCCCAGACAGTCGTTGCTGTGGTCATGCTCTCATTCCAGTCTTACCTTTAAGCCTCTCCATGTACCGATGCCAACTTTGTTCATTTTGGGAGAATATATTTTAATTCTACTCTTGTTAAGAATACATTGGACTGCAAAAATTTGAAGTAAAATAGGAAGATGATTGTGTGACAGTTAAACCTCCTTGAAGGCCATCTGACTCATGGAATGAAACTTTGTTGGCTTATAACACTTTTGCAGTTGACTGGGGCTCTCATGTTAAAGGTGAACTTTGCAGAAAGCTGATGAGGTGGATTGGTTTTTTAAAATATTTGATACAGAAGGTAATAACACAAAGGGTTAAAATATTATTGCCTTGCCTTGATAAAATATTATTATTAGTCAAATAATCAGTTTTGTGTAGAATTTAGCAATTTTATTTCAGTAATTCTTTGTCATTCGATTATATAAACACTAAAAAAAAAAAGTTGGACTGGCTTCATTACTGTTACGGCAGAGGTGTAGTTTCTTAAGTCCAAATGACCGAGTTTAATAATGTTTCCTTTTTACTACCCCTATAGTTTAAACAATAAATTAAAGTAGATGCAGAAAATATACTGTGTAGAGAAGTGACACTTTTTGTTTAAGTTTTAGCAAAAAGTGATATCTTTTGAAATGTTTTTAGAGCCTAGAAAGTAGAGGTCAGGAAACTTAATGAGGATTCAGAAGTGGGACTGAAAAGGTAGCCACGAAGTCATATGCTTTATGTACCTCCTGATAAGCAAGCGTCCAATAACTGTGGCTAATTCATTTGCCCAAAATCTCCTGTGTTTTTGAACATGTAAACCCACCCATTTTTATTTCTTTTTAACCCTTTCACCCAGCTTACATTTCTAGTGGAAACATTTACACTACTTCAGTAAGTTTAGTTTGCTGTGGTGATTTCTTTTACAAAATAACCAAGCAAAACTTGTCAATTTCACAAATATTTTAAAGCAGCACTTCAAAAATTTAGGCTTTGACAAAATTGGCTGCTTGTTACCTTTTTATTTTACAGAAATAAATATCAGTGATATACTTGCCTAAAATTCTAGGGCAGTTTTTTAAGTTTTGTATCTGCTTCTCCTGTCAATTTGTGAAATTGACTTTAGTTTTATTAGTGGTATGTATGAAAACATAAACTATAGAAACTCTGAATGCTCTTCCTCTCTCTCTAAAATTTCCCTAGTAATAGTAAACAGGTTTCTCTGTGTTGATAGATTATGCTGGTGGATTGGTTAGGCATCTCAGATTAGGAAGAAAAATAAGCTTCCAGTATTTCCCATGCTTTTTTTCATGTGATATATCAAAGTATATATCATGTTACAAGCACAGACTATTTAAAGCCTGTATTATTTTCATGATAATTTTCAGAATTATATTTTTATTTTACATACATTTTTCTAGTTTATATGCTTCTTTATCTCATTTTTAGGGAAAATATAATTTTAAAAAGTAGATGAGGAAATTAAAGCTTCTTGTGTTTCGGTTTATAACTCTCCAGAATCACACTCGTATTTTTAAATAACTAGTGATGTTAGTATAGCTGTATTTATAATTGGTTTACCTCTGGTTTTCATTACCTGGTATAACCTAGTGGATTTTATGGGAGACCTTCAGGTGCTATTAGAAAATGGAGATTGTTTGAACGTCCTAATGTCATGCCTGTGAGTGATTACATGCTCTACTGTGCTTTCGTTGCTCAGTTGTGTCCGACTCTTCGTGATCCCATGAACTGTAGCCCTCTAGGCTCCTCTGTCCGTAGGATTCTTCAGGCAAGAATACTGGAGTGGGTTGCCATGCCCTCCTCCAGAGGATCTTCCCAACCCAGGGACTGAACCCAGGTCTCCCGCATTGCAGGCGGATTCTTTACTGTCTGAGCCACCAGGGAAGCCCGAGTGATAATGTGACTGTGATAATAAAGAATAGAAACGCTATTAAGAACCATAGCCCAGATTTTTTTGACCAGTATCTTAACTGCATCTGTTTATTTCTGAGAAATACCTTATTACCTATTTTCTCTAACTAAAAAAATAAATTCTGTCAGTACCTCTATCCCCAGAGTAGCCCAGTATAAAATAAAGTTTAAATCCAACCCTCGAAATATTTTAATAACAGAATTTGTGTTCAGATCCCTTTGAATTTTAATAGGAACAAAAGCTGATTGGTACCGTGAGATGGCTGACTTCAAGAAAAGCCCAAGTACTTGTAGATTTTTTACTTTTTGTAAGATTCAGTTTGTTTGTCGCACAGTGTGGAGAGAAGCTATTAATACTTTATAATATGCCCTTAGCAAAAATGCTTTGCAAGTAAGTAGATGCCTTTTCAGAAATTTTCACCAAATTTCCTTCAAATTAATGCCTCTGTATACTTCAGCAAACCACATAGTATCTAAGCATAAGCTTTAAGTGCCTAACTGAGCAGAGTCTTGTACATCCTAAATATTTGATGCAGGGTTCTTTGTAATATTTCATAGGTACCGTGATTTTTTTTCCTGATTGATCACTGTGTGATCACATTTTATCACTGTAAAAATCACATTTTATCGTTAAAGGGCCACGATTTTAATACGCCTCTCTTCGGGTACCTCCAGCGCCCATTTCTCATTCTCCTGGAGGCTTGGCTGGGTAGCCACAGTGAGGAAACATCCTGAGAGCAATGCTTCCGGCCAGTTGAGGGCGCTGGTACAGACCTACCACACTGAAATGAGAAAATGAAAATGATGTGTGTTCAGTTTGATTTTCATTTGTTTCCCTGTCGCTAGCCTTCAGTGTGGAAACGAAAGGGGTACATGGTGTAGGGTATCATCAAACTAGTGGTTAATAGCGTGACGCCTGTGGGGCAAATGTCTGTAATATGCTTGTTCTGTAACGCGCTTTGCATCGTGTGCCTTTCAGCTTGGCATTCTTCTGTATTTGGTTGTGTTTTTTCTTTCAGGAGAAAACTTTGCGGAATTCAGATCTGCAGGGACCGACGATGGCTTCACTGATTTTAAAACCGCTGATAGTATCTCACCACTAGAGCCACCAGCAAAAGACAAGCCTTTTCCAGCCACCTTCCCCTCAGGAGCTACCCAACAGAAACCACAAACACAAGTGAAAAATCCTCTGAACTTAGCAGACCTAGATATGTTTTCCTCAGTTACTTGCAGCAACGAGAAACCATTGTCCTTTTCAGCTGCATTCAGCGTATCAAAACCCGTTTCCACCCGACCCCAGCCAGCAGGGTCTGCGGCACCCAGTGCAGCATTGGTGTCAACTAAGACTGCTAGTTTGGCTGATGATTTTGGAGAATTCAACCTTTTCGGGAATATTCTAGTCCAGCCTCTGTCGGGGAACAGGATGACTTTGCAGATTTTATGGCTTTCAGTAATAGTTCTGTTTCGTCGGAGCAAAAGGCAGATGACAAATATGAGGCCCTTAAAGAGGAAGCTAGTCCTGGTCCTCTAACCAGCAGCACAGGCATCGCAGGGAAGAGTGGACAAAACTCTGCTGCTACGTCCACGAAATATGACGTCTTCAAACAGCTCTCTCTCGAGGGATCTGGACTAGGTGGTGAAGAGCTGAAAGACAGCACTTCTTCGGGCAAGAGCGATGATGATTTTGCTGACTTCCACTCCAGTAAATTTTCCTCCGTGAACTCGGACAAATCCCTGGGAGAGAAAGCGGTGGCTTTCAGACACACCAAAGAAGACTCTGCTTCGGTGAAGTCCCTCGATCTCCCTTCCCTCGGGGGCAGCAGTGTCGGCAAGGAGGACTCGGAAGACGCGCTCTCTGTTCAGTTTGACATGAAACTGGCTGATGTGGGAGGCGAGCTTAAGCATGTCATGTCTGATAGCTCTTTGGATTTACCGACAGTTAGCGGCCAGCATCCTCCTGCCGCAGGTGAGGAATTGGTGAGATTACTCTGGTGATGGTGACGCAGATGTCAGAGGTGGTTCTGTGGGTGTTCATTTACAGAAGAGGAAGGCTCTGGCTCTTAACCTTCATGAATGTCTGATAATTAACCTCTTCATTGCCAGTCCCCTTAAAGCAGTGTTGCTTTTGATTCTCTGGCTACTCAGATATGTGGTAACTGTGAATACAGTGAAACTTGGATAGCTAAAATAGTTTGACGTTTGAAACCTGACACCAGCTTGGTGTTCGAGGCACATCAAAATCCACTGCTAAACGAGCCGCACATTGCCAGAAATTTTATAAAGATGTTTGCGGTGTCAGTAATGTCCCTCTGTTTCTGTGAGTGAGGTCAGTGTTTCCTCCTTTTTTCTTCTCCGGGGTATGTTTGTCAGCTGCCCACAGAGGATTCTTTTTGGTTTGCAGAAACCAACTCGTGTTAGGCCAAGTAAGTAAAAGTGTCTAGCCAGTGGTACTGCAGTTTGCCAGATCCCTGCAAGAGAAGCAGAGGGCAAGAGCTTGTGTGTGGGTGCCCGGCGTGCCAGGGCCTGGCAAGGAGAAGGGCACCAGTTGTTAGTGGGATTCAGGTAAGCTTTTCAGTGCTAACGCTACGACTAGAAGTATTAAATCGTAACAGGTCTGTAGACTGTAGGATAGGGTAACTACTAACTTCCTCAGAAAACGTTTGAGAAATCTTAGAAGGGAACCCTGTTTAAATTCCATGTGGATTTACATGTAGCAGTTGATTCTCTAGTCCAACTCCTGTCAGAAAAACTAGATTCCCAAGTGTCTTAGTCTTTATTTTGTTTCATTCTTTGATATATATATAGAAATACACCTATTTTGTGGCCTTTAATAATGAGAAATATCTCAGCATTACTGTATTATTCCAGAAAAATGCATACATGTGTGAAGGGTTCATTGTTGTTTAACCAGAGAGAGACACATAAGACACTCCCAAGTTTACAGATTGAGGCAGAAGTTGTAAAGTATGACGGCTTTTGCATACATCAAATTGGTCAAGTCAGAAAACAAAATTACATCCATCCTTTGGCTGTTGAGATGTTGGAAATGGTCTTAAACAGGGTGCTGAATCGGGAGCAAGGTATTGGAGGAGTGCTGTGTTCCACGGGCTCTTTGCTAAGGCCTTTGCCTAGTGCAGTGGGCTGTCTGCAGGGCAACTTGTGCCCCTGCCTGTCTACTTTTTTTAATGTACTTTTCTTCAGATGTTTTTCTTTTTTCTGTTTTGCTGCTCTTTGTTTGCTGGAGAGATTCTGTTTCTCTTTTTTGTATGAGCTGCTTAAGCTACAGCAGTCGGTTGCAAAGTGCTCTGTTTTCTGAACAGTAATAGTGACTTTTTATTTTAAAATCTCATAATATCTACACTAGCCTTTTGGACTCTGAAGGTATGAATTAGAAGCTATTTTTCTGAAAGTGAGTCTCTATTCTTTCACAGTGCCAAACTAGATGTTGTTATGAGATGAGTCTAATCTGGGCTTGGGATGTCTTTTTTTTCCCCCCATTTTGGGAGGGGAGGTTGGTTTCGTGACTGAGTTTGTTCTGATTGACCTGTTAAGATAATCTTCTGTGCTCATGTCCTAGTATGTATGTCTGAAACATTCCCAGCTTGGAACCTGTAATGTTCAAGCCAAGTTTCTTCAATTTGAGGATATTCTTAAAAGCCGATTGTTCTCTCCTTTTGATCTGTAAACCTCCTGTCCGAAAGGAGCAGTATCCCTTTAGAGTGGTTGTAAAAGGGGTTGAAGTCTGACCAATGAGCTGTATTGTTCTTGAGCAGAAGTGCTGCGTGAATGTATTGGAGAAGGTAAATCACAGAGACTTCTCCAGTGCAGTTTGGTTTTACATTATCCTCATCTTGACCACAGTAGCTCTTGCTCTCTTAGATTGTGGATTGAAAGGTACATTTTGTCCGAGAAATAAGAAGTGACCCGATGAAGAGAGAATAAGACCTAGTAGTTTATCTCTGTACCTTAATCCTGTTTGGAAACCCTAACTTAACTCTGAAGGGGATACTGTCTCTTTTAACTCCTGCTATGATTCTTTGTATGGAAGGTAGATAATACTAATAACATTGCCTGATTTCTCTGCAT
Organism: Bos mutus; assembly: GCF_027580195.1. Taxonomy (NCBI): domain Eukaryota; kingdom Metazoa; phylum Chordata; class Mammalia; order Artiodactyla; family Bovidae; genus Bos; species Bos mutus. The sequence continues at coordinate 48,253,804 of NC_091635.1, forward strand.
ATTATTACATTTAACCCTTTGAACCCTTGCTGCATATAATTTCAACTAGGCTGCTTTTGTCCCCACCCCCACTCCCCCCCACCCCCCCACCCCCACTAAATTGAATCTCTCAGCACTATAGCAGCTTGATGTGCCGTCATTGGGATCATCTGGTTTCGTTGGCAGCAAGAGCTGACCCTCTTTGTGACACTGTCAAAGGGTTAGCAAGACTTCTGTAGCTACCTACTTACCTACCTGTAAAGTAGCTCTTCTTTGACATTGAAAATCTTTGTATTTTAATCAGCGCCTTATTATTATTTTTTGGCTGCTTTTCTGATGTCTTTTTTTTTTTTTTTTTTCAATTGGGACATTTTCTGTGTGAATGTGCCTTTTCAAACTTGCTTTGGTATATTCCTCTGCAAATACTGATCTGCATGCTTATTCTGATGACTTTTTTTCCAGCTCTTCTGTATCACTCTCTTTTGTGATCTGTAAGTCTTACGTTAATAAATAATTCTTTGGCATATTTTGAAAGTGTGGGGATGTGTGTAATTTATACTTCTCAGGGTTAGACCAAAGAAAAATACCTGGTCCATATCAAATTTAAACCCTCCTGTGGTTTGAGGGTTTTTTCCTTTTTGTTTATTTTGTTTCCTCAAACACCTTTTTCCTAAGAAAGTATTGGTACATTTTAGCCTTTTCTTCTTATAATTCCACTGATATAACTGTTTAACATGGCACTGGATTAAAATATAACTTAAAACATTTAAAAAGTATAAACCTTACATTATGTTACATGTTAGAAATTTTATTCCTTACCTCTAGTGACAAAACTGAGTAGATTTTATTGCTTTGTAAACATCTTGGAGCCTGCCTCAACTAGGAGTTAAACTGAGAGAGGAAAGACCTCAGTTTAGTGTTGGGGAAAGAGGGCCACATCTGTTAATAACTAGGTATTTATAAATTATCAAAAGATATTGAGATGGACTTCTGAACAGAGTATATGTGAACCAAATATAGATAATCTCTGCAGTGGAAAGTGCTCATTGTTAATACTGGAGTGTCCAGGACTGAGTTTGATTTGAGTGTGAAGTTGAGTACTTCCTCCTCTAACTGTAGGGTGCATTACCTTTCCAGCTTCAGAATGTATTATGAAGCCACCTTCCTTTGGTCTTTTTTAACTTAGTCCGTGAGGCAAGTTCTTAACTCTGCATTTTTAAGAAAAGAATTTTTTTTTTAGAAAGACCCATGAAAGTCAGCCACAAGAGTAAGCCAAATTTGGACGCTTTTTTTTTTTTTTTTTACCATTTTAGAGTATAATAATAGTGAAAAACTTTGGGGAAAAGGAGTTATTTCCATGGTTTTAATTTTTTTCTTATATTTTGACACTTCCTTTTAAAAATTTGAGTCAGAAAGAAAATTAAACCATTGAAGGTGAAGATTTTGAATAGAATTCCTGAGAGATTACTTTCAGTAACTAAAGTATGCTGTTGGAGGGGGCGGGTGTGGAGATTGCATATTGAGACTAAGAAAGTGTGGGTCTACCCTTCAAAATATTGTGTTTTCCAGAGCATAATGCTTTAGCAAGTTGAATAATACTTGGTTTGCAAAACCTTGTGTAATCATATTATGTTTTAATTATGATCTGTGCTAACTAATTTGGAAGAAAGATTTTGGTGTAGCTTTTGTCTAGCAATAATATCAGTTGCCTTTTGTTTGAAATTTTCTTATGCCAGTCTTTTGGGTTTGGTGAAGGAATTCTTTTGTCATTGGAGTTTAGTGGTAGAGTGGTCCATCTGGGGCTGCTTTAACTCCTTTCTCCTTTAAATCAGGCTGCAGAAAATGAACATAACTGTGCATAAAACATAATCACATTCATAAATTGAACAATTACTCAATAAAAGTAACACTACTTTTTAGGGAGAAAGTTTTGATAATACATATAATAATATAAACTCACAGTAAATATTTGAAGGACTATATTCTCTTCTGTAAGTTCCAACAAACCAAAAAATACTATTTTGTTTGCCCCCATGCCAAGTAAAGTGAGATGTGGTTAGTGCCTGACTTCGCACTTCGGTGTCTGAGAAATTATTCAGATGTATTTACATTTTACAGTCACTCTGTTTTTCTCATTAAAATCCCTACTGATTTTTAAAAGTAGCTGATGAACATGGTGATAATTTTGTCAATTTCAAAAAAGCTGGGCTAAATCCTAAAGTAGCTCAAAAAATCAAGCCATTTTAGTTTTAAAGAGCTTCCAGCTTCGTTTTTCCATCAGTTGAATGCTTTTCATAAGTAGTTTTGGAAAATGTTGGCTGTATAGGGTCACTGTATATGGGGTGATATACATAGGAGGTTCTCCTGGGTGCTGCCCTCTCCCTTGTGTGGCCCGAAGGCTTCAGTTGTAATTGCCATCTTCTGTGCGCATTTAATGTTTTTTTAATGATGACCACGTCCCACGGTATGTCTTGGCACTATTCCATGGCCTTCTGCCTCCTCCAACTAAAAATATCCAGAGGATTACCTTTTTTTTTTTTTTCCAATTGGACTTAAAACACTGACCCAGAAACCTGCAGGTGCTGACTGATAGCCTGACGGCACTTAAACCTTAGATTTACATGGATCTGTACAAATGAAGAATGGTCGGTTTCTATGCAGGTTGGAAAACACTGGAAGGTGATTAAGCAGCAGCATTTTATCCCTGTCATGCTTACACTGTGACCACTTTCATTCCTGTTTTCTTTAACAACACCACCTGGGTGTTTGATCCTTAAGACAATACAGTCAAACCATGCTCTACAGTTAACAGAGACTGTGAACATGATTGATCTCAGAAGGAAGAATAAGACCAGAAACGGGCAGAAGTTTAAGTGTATGAATATTTCATGACTTGCTTTGGTAAAACGGAGTTTGGACTAAAGCAGTATTGGAAATTCCTTAGTCCAACGAACATTTTTATTGCTCTGTTAAACACTGAGGAGTGCTGGAATTTGCACATGTATCTCTTTTCTTTTTCTAAATGCTTTTCTCAAAAGCTAATAACTCTTTATCACCTGGGCACATGCTTACAGCTTTAGAAAAGATCCATGGAAATCAGCGTGGCCTTCTGCATCCTGTAGTAGCAGCTCACATTCTTTGTTCCAAGAAATACCTTGTTCTCATGTACAACATCCGTTCAGATGGGATTTGAATAGAGGTTGTGGGAGAGACTGATGGGGTTACTTGCCAGCATAAGCAGGAAATCCATGTCTTGATTTGAGACCCACGATGGAAAGCAGATGGTGTAGTTTATTCCTCTGGCTTGGTAATAGGACATTGCTGGTTGCAAACAAATAAGTATATTAAAGCACACGATTTGGTGCATTATCTGTATGCAATTGCAGTTCAATCCAGCACAGCCCAAGAGTTTTCCAGTAGAATTGGAAACATAGTAGTGATTCTCTACTCCTTTTATTACATCCATTCTGTTTTCTTTTCCTTTTTCTCCTGCAGTTTTCAGAATTCAGCTGTCAAATTGAAAACTCACCTACAGTAACTTCAGTGATTACAATATAAAATATGGGTTATTCCATGTTGTTTTTCCATCACTCATGTTGTAGGTTTTACAGAATCTTTAATGTTTTTGAGACCAACATACAGTAATACATATCATTTGATTGCTTAGAAAACAGAACTGTTAATGTGGGAAATGAAGAATTTTCTTGGTTTAACCTATGCTTAGTGAACTGATTCACCACATCAAAAAAAAAAAAAAAAATGGTTTACTAATATTCACCATGCCAGGAAATACAACTCATTTTTATATTGCTTATAAAGTGCTATGGTTTAGGAATACAGTGTTCTTATGTTCCTTATATAATAGCAGTACTTCCTTTTGTGTCCAAATGAATTGCACTTTATTAACTTATTTTTTTTAACACTGTCTAGCCAATAAATAAGCAAAAATAAAATTTAAAAATCAGCCTTGAGGTTTAACTTTCATATATCCTGTATAATTACTCTTCATTATTTTTTGGAATACAAAATATTTCCATTTTAGTCTTTTGATTGGTCATTTCCGTGAGTTGTTCCAAAAAGCAAAATATTGTGTTTATCATTCATAGTAAAAATAAGATTTGTTGAAGACCTAAAGTATTACACAAAATACTTGAAAGCTCTTCAACTAAGGTATTCCCTTAGTGTTTATAATGCCTTTTACCTGATTATATTACAATCATTTCTGGATTTTTTTTTTTAACTTGTTTTTTCTTGTTGCATAATTGCACAGAGGATCTTTTTTATTACCATAGCAACTTAGTTGTGGTTGAACAAGAGCTTAACTTTTTATTAAATTTATCTTTGGTCTCTATGAAAATTGCTACCAATTTAGTAGATGAGATTCTAGGAGTAGTTCATAACATAGCTCTTCAAAGAGCTTTCTGGTAGGATCTAATAATAAAAAATTTATGTTGTGACACTTTCTTCTGAATGAACCCTTTGCAGACTCACTCATCTTGTGTTTAACTGCATCTGCCCTCTGATTCAATTTCACTTAATTTGAGTCAGGGAACCTTCTGATCCCTTTAAATAGTGGGGAAAACAGACACTACAGCCAGAGACTAAGAAGGCATTCTGTCTAAAGTTTTGTTTCATTCATTCTAAACTGTATGTTTTCACCTAAATCTTTTTTTTCCCCTCCTGTTTATATTAAGTTAGTGCCCTTTTCCTAATAGGGTTGAGAGAGAAACTTGGGGTGCACTGTTAGAGGAGCAGTGTCATGAATGGCTTCCCTTTCATAAACCAGGCGGCATCGCTGTGTAAGAGAAACGAGGAGACCCGGTGCTGGCTCACGTTTTAACTGAGTTATGAGAATCTAGGTCACAGAACTTTTCGAGCATTTTCCTCGTAAGCCCTGCTTTTGGTTGTCAGAGAGGGAGTCTTGCATTTGGCTTTCTTACCTGGTAGACAGTGACCAAAATGAGACCAAACGCATCTCGGCCAGATTGAATGGACCATGGTGCTGGAAGGTGGCTTCTCCACACCAGTATGACTCAGCCCCAGCTGGTTTGGCTTCAGGAAAATGGGCAAGAAATTTTCCCTACTAAGACCACCAAAGTGATGGGTTGACTTCTCACATTTTACTTTGAAACGATTCTATTTTAAGCCCTAAGGCAGGCAGCTAAATTTCACATTGAGGCTGGCGGCAGCTGTGCTATATAATAATTGCTGTGCTGCTTACTAGACTCTGGGCTGGTCCCTTTACATACACTATCGTTAATGTCACAACACAGCCCTTCCAAGTGCCTGGTCCTTTTTTTTTACATGTAAGCAAGCCAAAGTTGAGCTGTTAAATAGCTCGCCTAGTATCGCCCAAGTGGTAGGTGGCACAGCTGGGAGCTGAATGCAGGTCTGTCTGAATTAAAAACCTGTATTCTTTTTGCTGTTTGGTGCCACCTCTTAAATTATTTAAATGTATATTAAGCGTGTAAAATGAGTCTTCCTCCCCAGTGTTTCTTTCTTTTCCTATTTTAGTGAGGAGGTTACACATAGTTGAAAGAGAAACAAGAGCCCAAGAGGACCCAGACCTTTGATTCTATTTGTTTAGAGGCTAAAGTTAGCTTAGATTGATTTTTTTTTTTTCCTCATACTCCCATCACAGCAGTATGACGTCCATAGTGACCAAAATAACAACTGGGTAAGTAACTACTTAATTAAAATCTCATATTTGGCCTTGCCTAGACAGAAACTCCTAGTAATTGATTAAAAGTTAGCTATAACATTTTTTTTACTTTAGTTTCAAGATAGTCAATTTTTAATTAGTGTGTCATATACATTTCATATGAGCATGTTATAAATGAACATGTTCCAATGAAGTCAAAACGTGTAAGAGACTTGTTTGGGGCAGGGAATATTGTAAATACATTTTCAAGTTTACAAGTGAATGGACATTTTATTAAATGACCCTATCCTTCTATCAAACAGTATATACATTGGTGGATGAACCTCCTGTCTTTTTTTTTTTTAAGAAACTGTCATATAGGAAGAAATGGACTCTTTGTTACTAAATATAAATGCCAGCTCAAGGTTAATGTAGGTTTTTAAAGATCAGATTTTACAGCCCATCTCCTTTAATTTTAGTACAAGCTCTAAATTTAGTCAATTCCAATATCGCATGGAACTAATCAAAGACGCTAGACATTTTGCTTCTGCAGAGTTTAGGGCATTTTGCCTACATGGTGAGCTTGCCTCTAACTGTGGGGTCTTATTTCCCTTTCAGATATAGAGGACTTAAAATATGCTGCTTTTGGAACCTACAGTAGCAGTTTTGCAGTGAGCACACTTACGAGCTCTGACTGGTCAGACAGGGATGATGCCTCTCAGGGCAGAAAGCTGTCCCCATTTGTCCTCTCAGCAGGAAGCGGAGCCTCCGCCGCCGCCTCGGTTCTTCAAAAGAAAGAGACTTCGTTCGGCAGTTCCGAAAACCTCACCGTGGCATCTCTCTCCAAAGTCACAACCTTCGCCAGCGAGGACCCTCTTCCAGAGACCACCTTCCTAGCTTTCGCCAATTTTAAGGACGTGATCCCGCAGGCCAGCGAGCCAAAGGAATACGAAAGCGGGGACTTCAGGGATTTCGCCAGACAAGACCTGCCTGTAGGCGAGCGGAGCCAAGAGGCCATGTGCCTGAGCCCGGCCTCCAGCAGCGCTTCTCACGACACCCCCAAGGAATGCACAGATGACTTCGGAGAGTTTCAGAGTGAGAAGCCCAAAATCAGCAAATTTGACTTTTTAGTGGCCAATTCACAAGGCAAAATGAAATCCAGCGAAGAAATGATCAAAAATGAGCTAGCAACCTTTGACCTTTCTGTTCAAGGTGAGTAGCTTTCAACACAGATTTTACATCCTGGTTTCTTCCACTGCATTTAAATGTTCATTCTTTCTTAGAATAAGAAGGTGGTCCCTGGGTTAGCAGGAAATATATTTTCCAATGTTTAAAATCAGAGTCTGGGACAACAGACTATAAAAGAGGGTTTCCCTGAGACTGAACTGAAATTAAACCAGTATTCATCAGATGACAGCTTTGGGGGTTAAAATTAAGTGCAACACACGGTCAATTTGTTGGCTCGTTTTGGGGAGAAGTGTGCTGTGTTAGAAGAGCCAGAGAAATGGTTTGACCCCCTTGTGGGCCAGTGAGTTCTGCTCTTGATCCCTGGCTACAGAGTATATCTTTTCATGCTGAGGTGCCATGTAGTACCTATGGATCTGAGTCCAGTCTGCAGACCTGCTCTGATTGACCCACACTCAAGGATTTCTAATGTGTGAAGCAGTTGCCGATGCATAAAACCATGACACTTTACAACCTGGATTTCTGGCTTTTCTTGGAAAGGCATAGTATCTGGCAGTCCTAGGCCTGCGTTCCCACCTCTTGATGATCAGCTGGAGCCGAGTAGCATCATCCCCTCCAGCAGATGATGTGAGGTCTGCCCTGTGTCATGGTTCCCACTATGTTCCTCTCCAGCTGACCTGCTTCAGTCATTTCCTTTGCCCACCTGCTCTCTGAAGGCATTTGAGTTTGCCCCTTTGGTTTTAATCCCACCCTGACAGAAGGGCTCATTGATTTCTGTTCATTGAGAAGGATGGAGGAAGTCAGTACCAATCCGTAGGTGATGACTGGAAAAGTGCCACACTCTTGCACACTGATACTTAGAAAGACCCTAGTCCTCCAGACTCCAGTGATCCCACATTCAGAGTTATGGAAGTATTGTGACAGATTAAAGAAGCGTAATGGAGAAAATTAACGGCAGGGGACTCGGGCATGAGAAAACAAGGGAAAGTGTTCAGCGTGCCACTTGCCAGACAGGCCGAACGAGAAGTGTGATTATGACCACCTCCTGACGCCAGCATCTAGAGAAGAGGGTCGTGTGAGCAAGGAAGAGCCTCTGCTTGGATTAAGCTGAGTAATCAGAACTTTTGTGCCGTCCATCTCCCCCAGGATCGCACAAGAGAAGCCTGAGCCTTGGTGATAAGGAAATAAGCCGCTCTTCTCCTTCCCCGGCTTTGGAGCAGCCTTTCAGGGACCGCTCCAACACGCTGAGCGAGAAGCCTGCCCTGCCCGTCATCCGCGACAAGTACAAAGACCTGACGGGAGAGGTGGAGGTGAGCGGGCTCTGCGTCCCTGGGGCCCCGAGAGAAAGTGCTTGCCTCTGTCACCTGGGGAGCGAGGGGCAGACCGTCCCAAGGCACCGGGCATGAGATGTGTCATTAAATAAGTGAGAGCATGGTGACCCTAGCCCCGGATGAAGATTCCTCCTAGATGTGACATCACTGAGAGTAGTTAGCGACCCTAAAAGTGGAATTATTCCTGAGACCTCACAGGAGGGAAGTGTTTCTTCAGGGAGTTCTTTTTGAGCATGTGGACTTTATCATCTTAGTGGTAAAACCTCAAAAGGCGGTACTGGGGCGGGGGTGGGGGGCGGGGGGACTTCCCTGGAAGCGCAGTGGTTAGGGCTTCACCTTCCAGTGCGGGGGATATGGATTCGGTTGCTGGTCAGGGAGCTAAGATTCCACATGCCTCATGGCCAAAAAACCAAGACATTACAAAAAAAAAGAAAAAATCAGAAGCAATATTGTAGCTAATTTAAAAATTGGCCCACATTTAAAAAAAAAATCTTTAAGAAAAAAAGAGGACAGATGTGCTGGATCCTCTCACGGTTAACGTGTGTCCCACGCTGCTTCCTCCTCCAGCCGACACTCTGAGCATCCTCCTCCCCGTCCTGTCAGACCCGCGCTCACTCGCACGCACAGCTTCCTGACTGTGGAGCAGGAAGCTGTGGTTTGATACTGGCTCTCGTGCTAGACGCCTACGTGGTGTGTACCTTTAAACAGGCTTCCACTATCAATGGAACAAATGAGGCAACGTTTACGAAGGGAATCCACTAAAAACCATTTCCCTCCAATTTACAAGTCATGTGTTCAGAAGTCACAGTTATCAGGAGCTATCAGTAAAAATCATCATTAGTGGGTTCAGAAGGTCAACTGCACTTGGATTAGTGATTTTCATAGACATGAAAGTAAGTCTTCAGGACTCTGGCCTGACAGAAGTCACAAGTAGGGTTCCAGGCTTGCCTGCTTGACCCAGTTCTTTTTATAAATTTCACAGGAGAACGAGAGGTATGCATATGAATGGCAGCGGTGTCTGGGGAGCGCTCTGGAGGTGAGTCTGTCGCATGTGTTCACACATCCGCATGTGCCTCTTGTGTCATCTTGCCTTCTTGGTTCCTTTGGATGGACTCGGGGCGAGCTCTGCCTTGATGGCCTTGCACTAGGAGGACCTGTGTGGAAAGTTACACAGAGAGGCTTCTTCCCCACCTATTGTAGCAGACCCCACTCACTCACTCACGGTGCCCTCTTCCGTCACTGAGTTTAAGGTGTAACAAAATGATATCATTATCTCTGCCCAAGTTAAAATAATATTTAAGCTGAAGAACCCTTGTCTTTCCACTTCCAAAAAAACGGAGGCTTGGTTCGTCAATGTCAAAATTAAATTCTGAGATTTGTTTCAGCATAGTCATCTACATACATCAATCAGTCATGCATTTTCACACCTTCCAGCTTTCTGTTGGGTTTTCTACTAATAGTAAACTGCTTTGTAATGACTTTTCCTGATTATGTAAGGTGATGTGATTTCATTTCTTTATAGGTCATTAGGAAGGCCAATGATACTTTAAATGGAATCAGTAGTAGCTCTGTATGCACAGAAGTAATTCAGTCAGCTCAAGGCATGGAATACTTATTAGGTATGTGCTTTCATATTATACTTCTTCAAAATCATGACACTTTGTAGGCTTTTCAGTTGTCCCTATGTCAAGTAGTTTAATCTAGATCTCTCTAAGCCTCATAGGACTTCACTAAGTAGCTTCTGCTTTTATAGATAAGACACTTAAATCCTACCCAGAAACAACTATTTGACTTCAGGTCTCTGTGGCCAGGTTTCCCAGTCCTTGTTATACACAATGTAAAGTCACATGTTACTGGTTTATCAAAGAGTCTGAACTAGATGAGGCATTAACATTAAATCATTGGTTTAAAAAAGAAAATTAAGTTATTGGGTCCCCAGTCAGTTCTTACCAGGCTCTGTTGAATTCTGCCTTTCTACCCCTTACCAACCTCACAGATTCCTTAACTTCCTGGCCGCCTTCAGCTCTCACACGTCCCAGTCTAACGTGAAATCTCAGTCCCTGTCCTCAGTGGTCCTCTCCTGCTCAGGGTTTGCCTGTCGCCAGAACCACAGGCACTGGACTCTCTCTAATCTTCTTCAGACCTTTACTCAGATGTCACCTTCTAAGTGAGGTCTTCTCACCCCTCTCACTCAAAACCGTGTTCCCTCTCTCCACCCTGTCACTTGCTATCCATCTCCCTGCTTGATTTTCTCCCTAGCCCTGTCACATTTACTATCTTAAATATTTTACTTTCTGTTATTTGTATCTGTTATCTGTCTGTCTCCACTAAAATCCGCCTCCAAGAAGGGAGAGATTTGGGTGTGATTTGCTTCCAGCTGGGTTTCCAGCACCTCGCCTAGTGCTGGGCGCCCAGTGGTCACTCCTGTATACTCTCTGGGTGAGTGGCTCTGAAGGCTGTGAGCCCTCCTTATTCCTGCCTCCTGCTCTTGTTCCTCTTTCCTGCTCAGACAGGCATAATTCTGCTTCATAAACAAATGTTCACCAGCTCATGGGGTGCCTATCTTTCCCTCTAGTAGTTTCCTAGCATGAAAGATTGACTCAGAAGCCCCCTCACTTGGCTCAGAGTGGGCAGCAATTCCTAACCTTCCCCTGGGGAAGGAAGGACAAGCCGCAGTGCTGTATATAGGCTGAGCGTGTACCACTAAAGACCCCCTGGCATTCTTCCAGTTCTTTCTGGAACAGGCTAGGGGAGGGGTTGGGTTATGCCTGGCAGCTGTCCTTAGTCTTTGGAGACCTTGGTGTCTCTCATCCTTGCTGGAAGAATTCAGCCATAATTCAGAGACCACTAGAAAAGAACCATTCTGTGTCCTGTTAAGTGTGTAAAAGATACATGAAGCCACAGACTTTGTAAATCTTTGAGCATTCAGAGGAGTGAAATATTTCTTAATTACAGGCAGACCTGGGAGATACTGGGGCTTCCCTGATAGCTGAGTTGGTAAAGAATTGGCCTGCAATGCAGGAGACTCCAGTTCGATTCCTGGGTCAGGAAGATCCCCTGGAGAAGAGGCAGGTTACCCACTCCAGTAATCTCGGGCTTCCCTTGTGGCTCAGCTGGTAAAAAAAAATCCACCTGCAATGTGGGAGACCTGGGTTTGATCCCTAGGTTGGGAAGATTCCCCTGGAGCAGGGAATGGCTACCTACTCCAGTATTGTGGCCTGGAGAATTCCACGGATTATAAAGTCCATGGGGTTGCAAAGAGTTGGACACAACTGAGCGACTTTCACTTTCACTTCACTGGGAGACATTGAAGGTTTGATTCCAGACGACTGCAGTAAAGCTTATAGCTCAATGAAGCGAGTTGCATGAATATTTTGGTTTCCCAGTTCATAGAAAAGTTATGTTTACCTTATGACTGTATTCCATTAAGTGTGCAATAGCATTATGTCTGAAAAAACCTTAAATTAAAAATATTGATTAAAAAAGGCTAGCCATCATCTATCTGAGTCTTTAGCAAGTCATAATCTTCCTGCTGGTGGAGGCTCTTGCCTTGATGTCGATGGCTGCTGGCAGATCAGGGTGGTAGTTGCTGAAGGTTGGGGTGGCTGTGGCCATTTCTTAAAATAAGACAAGTTTGTTTCACCAATGGACTCTTTCATTGATGAACAATTTCTCTATATAGTATGCAATGCTGTTTGATAGCATTTTACCCACAGGAGAACTTTTTTCAGAATTGGTGTCAGTCTTGAAATCTGTGCTGCTTTATCAGCTTAGTTTATGTAATATTCTAAGTTCTTTGCTGTCATTTTAACAGTCATCACCAGGAGTGGATTCCACCCCAAGAAACCACTTTCTTTGCTCATTGTTAAAGATTTATCATGAGATTGTAGCAAATTAGTCACATCTTAAGGGTCTACTTCTAATTCCCTTGCTGTTCCCATCATGTCTATGGTTACTTCCTCCACTGAAGTCTTGAACCCCTCAAAGTCAACCATGAGGGTTGGAATCAACTTCTTCCAGATTCCTCTTGTTGATATTGTGACCTCTTCCCATGAATCCTAGATGTTCTTAATGACATCTAGAATGGTGAATCCTTTCCAGGAGGTTTGCAATTTACTTTCCCCAGATCTACCAGAGGAATTACCATCTGTGGCAGCTATAGCCTCTTAAAATATATTTCCTAAAGACTAAGACTTGAAAATCAAAATTATTACTTGACCCATGGGCTGCAGAATGGATGTTCTGTTATTAGCAGGCATGAAAACATTAATCTTGTTGTATATCTTTATCAGATGTCTTAGGTGACCAGATGCCTTGTCACTGAGCAGTCATATTTTAATCTTTTTTTTTTTTTTCTGAGCAGTAGGCCTCAACAGTGAGCTTCAAATATTCTGTAAACCATGTTGTGAACAGATGTGTTATCATCCAGGCTTTGTTATTCCACTTCTAGAGAGAGCACAGGCAAAGCAGATGTAGCATAATTCTTCAGGGCCCTAGGATTTCTGAAATAGTAAACGAGCATTGGCTTCAGCTTAAAGTCCCCAGCTGCGTTAGCTCCTAACGTTAGCTCCTAGCTGCCGTTGAAAGCTTTGAAGGCAGGCATTGACTTCTCCTCTCTAGCTATGAAAGTTCCTGGATGGCATCTTCTTCCGATAAGAAAGCAGTGTCGTCTACATTGAAAACCTGTTGGTTAGTGTAGCCACCTTCGTTAATTATCTGAACTAGATCTTCTGGGTAACTTGCTGCAGCTTCTGTATCATCACTTGCTGCTTCACCTTGCCCCTTTATGTTATAGAGATGTTATGGAGATGGCTTCTTGCTTTAACCTTCACGAGCAACTTCTGCTGGCTTCAGACTTTTCTTCTGCAGGTTCCTTACGTCTCAGCCCTCATAGAACTGAAGAGAGTCAGGGCCTTGTTCAGGATGAGGGAATGTTGTGGCTGGTACGATCATCTCTCCAGAGCACTCAGACTTTCTGTGTATCAGCAATATAAGACTGTTTGCTTTCTTATCATTCGTGTGTTCCCTAGAGTAGCCCTTTTGATTTCTTTCAAGAGCTTTTCCTTTCTTTCGAAAGTTGGTTAGCTGGCACAAGAGACATGTCTTGTCTTTCGACATGCCTTCCTCATTAAGCTTAATCATTTCTAGTTTTTGGATAAGATTCCTCTTTGCCTTGAACACTTAGAGGCTGTCATTGGGTTGTTAACTGACCAAATTTCAATATTGTTGTGTCTCAGGGAATAGGGAGGCCTGGGGAGGAGATGGGTGGAGCAGGTCAGCGGAATAGCCAGAGCACGTGCAGCGTGGTTCATGGTGCCCCCAGACAACTACAGCAGTAACATCATAGACCACAGGTCACCATAGCGAATATGGTGATAATGGAAATGTTTGAACTACTGTGAGAATTACCAAACTGTGACAGAGAAGCAAAGCGAACAGATGCTGTCAGGAAAATGGTGCTTATAGACCTGCTTGATGCACAGTTACCACAAACTTTCAGTTTGTAAGAAAAATTCATATATTTGTATCTAGAAACCACAACAGAGGGAACTGCAGTAAAGCAAGGTGTGCCTGTGTGTTATAGTGATCCTGACATTGTGATTCTTTTAAACTGTTAATGTTCCTATTTCAGTGAGTATAACATGTATTTCCCAAATTCAAACAGAGGGACTCATAAAGATGCCAGGAAAAAAATAGCCAATATTTGGTTAACATCCGCTGTTGTAAGCCTTTTACAGTTTTAACCAGTTTAACCTCTTCAACCATCCTTTGAGAAGGTACTATTATCCCAGTGTTACATTTGAGGAAACTGAAGTACAGAGAGGTTTGCAACCTGCCTGAGGTTACACAGCGAGTAAGTGGCAGAGCTTGGACTTGAATCCAAGTGGTATAGCTCTAGAGTCTGTGCTCTTACCAGGGAGTTTATACTGCAGCGTTAACTGTTGATGGCTCCTGGGCTTCCCTGGGGATCCAGTGGTTAAGACTCCACACTTCCCAACCTAGCTGTTCATTGGCAGATGAATGTGTAAGAAAGCTGTGGTACATATACACGATGAAATATTCAGCTATTAAAAAGAATGCATTTGAATCAGTTTTAATGAGGTGGATGAAACTGGAGCCTATTATACATAGTGAAGTAAGTCAGAAGGAAAAACAGCAACACAGTATATTAATGCATATATATGGAATTTAGAAAGATGGTAACGATGCCCCTATATGCGAGATAGCAAAAGAGGCACAGATGTAAAGAACAGACTTTTGGACTCTGTGGGAGAAGGTGAGGGTGGGATGATTTGGGAGAATAGCATTGAAACATGCATATTATCATATGTGAAATAGATTGCCAGTCCAGGTTCGATGCATGAGACAGGGTGCTCAGGGCTGGTGCACTGGGATGACCCTGAGGAGTGAGGTGGGAGTGGGGTTCAGGATCGGGGACATATGTACACCCATGGCTGATTCATGTCAGTGTATGGCAGAAACAACTACAATATTGTAAAGTAATTAGCCTCCAATTAAATAAATTAATTTAAAATAAATAAATAAAAAGACTCCATGCTTCCAGTGCAGGGGGTGCAGGTTCAATCCCTGGTCGAGGAACTAAGATCCCACATGCCGGGGGTTGCGGGCCAAAAAAAAAAAGTTGATTGATCCCGAGGAATAGGCTCCCATCTGTCCAGACGCAGTCCCTGTTTCACCTCGGACATCAGCCAGCAGTGAGGCTGCCGTGTCTTGTTATCTCTTTCTCTTCACTCCAGCACCTAACTCTTCCTCTCTCACCCCGTCAGGTGTTGTCGAGGTGTACAGGGTAACGAAACGTGTGGAGCTGGGGATAAAAGCCACTGCGGTGTGCAGTGAGAAGCTCCAGCAGCTGCTAAAGGACATCGATAAAGTATGGAATAACCTAATTGGCTTCATGTCACTTGCCACACTCACGGTAAGCCCACGAGACAATTCAGCAGTTGCTTTCCTTGAAAAAACCTAAGCCATAAAGCTGACTGTATGTTCCTTTGATTGGAGGATGAATCCAACTGGCTACAGGAGGAGATGTCCCTCCTGTAGCCAGTTAATGTTATAAATATAGAAGGAGATACTAATAACATTTGTGCTGTTAGTGGAATAGCACCAGGTTGGCCTCCAGGCCCATTGTACCTAAATGAGAGTGTAGCTACAGAAAACATTCTCTATCTATATCCTTAAGCCACTGTTTTGCAAAGCGTTGATTTGAGTTTCTCCCTTTACATTTCTAGTTTTTTCCCCATTAGTGTCCTTTTAAAAAAATGTTAATATTAATTGAAAAAGATAGTGCACCTGAACGTTCATACCAGCACTGTTTACAGCAGCTAAGACACGGAAGCAACCTAAGTGTCCAATACAGATGCATGAACAAAGAAGACGAAATACTACTTAGCCACGGAGAAAGAGTGGAATTTAGCCATCTTCATGTGGGTGGACCGAAAGGGCATTATGCTAAGTGAAAGAAGTCAGAGAAAGACCGAGTCAGAATGATGTCACTTATATGTGGAATCCAAAAAAAAAAACAACAACAAACTAATGAGTATCACAGAAAAGAAGCGGACTCACAGAGAGACAAACTAGTGGTCACCAGTGAGGGGAGGGAAGCAGGGACGGGCAACAGAGGAGGAGCGGATTAGGCACAAACTGCTATGTAGAAAGTAAGTAAGCTACTAGGGTACATGGTACAGCATAGGGAATATAGGCAATATTGTATAGTAACTATAAATGGAATATAACCTTTTAAAATTGTGAATCACTGTTATATAGATGAAACTAATATAATATTCTACATCAACTATATGGCAAAAAAAATTCTTTTTAGACCTAAGTAAAACAGACAGAAGACTGTATGATACATCTTGTTGCTGTCCTGTGGTTCATTGAGCCATTTTACTTTCTTAAGGTCTTGAATTGTTTTCATTTTTTCCCATTACGAATAGTTTTACTCTGAATATCATTAAATCAGTGACTGTTTCCCCTTTGGATGGTACAGTCTCTGCAAGTGGACTTAAATCAGAGTGCATGGTTGCACATGTACATGCATGCCTGCATGTAGCTGCTGTTCCACGTGTTATGTGGATTTCCAGGTAGCTTAAGGCTAGTTGACAGCAGTGCATAGAAGCATACATTTCCTTACATTGTATTCTAGCTTTGTCAATTTCTCAATTTAAAAAGTGTGTAAGCAATTCCCTGAAAGTGTTTTTTAAATTTCTTTCATTTCCCGAGGGACTGTCTAGTGTCTCAAATGATAATTTACTATTTTTATTTCCTTTGTGTGTAAGCTGATCATCTCTCTCTTTTGACCATTTGGCCATATATTCAGTGAAATACTGTTATTGACCATACACATTTCATATTTGTAATAGATTTATTCACACACACGCATATGTGCATAAGATGATATCAGTTAATTTTTGCCTCTTCGGTTTCTTCCACCTTTTTTTTTTTTTTTTTTAATATTTCACTGGGCAAAGCTATTTTATTTTTATATATTCATGCTAATTCAGTTTGTCTCAGATAATATCCTTTTTTTCACAATAGTCAAATTTATCTTCCTTCCACAGCTGGAATAAATGCGCAGTTCCATTTTTCTTGCCTTCTTTCCCCACATTGAACCAGGCGCCCCATTTCTAAGAGCAACCGGCTCTCTTTGTGCCACGCTGCTGGGCGGGAGGACCCCACGTCGCCCAGCAACCTGTCTGTCATCAGCGGCAGGTCCTCGCCATTGTTACGTTGCTTCTGGTTTGTAATATTAAGTTCCGAAAGCATTTGAATCATTTCCGAAATCTCTTATATTATTCCTTTGGGCCATTTTTCGATTTATAACTTAAAATCATACTGTTTGGATAATTATTTTTTAAAAACACTATTGTGGCCAATACAATAAGAATTGAAGTATGCATATTTGAAAAGAAGAGATAGAATTGTTTATTTGATGATAAGAAATGCCTCCAGAAAACTGAATTCGAGAGGTTAAATTTAATGAGTTTGGCAAAACTTCACCAAATTCTCATATATTAACAATAGGAAAAAAACATAATAAAAATGGAAACCTTTTTTTTAATGTGGTAAATCATTCAGGCCCTTACCACTTCTGGCTGCATAGCTGCAGTTGCTGGTTCGCTTTTTTATCCACAGTCAATGTGTTCTACACACCACTATCTTTCGGGTCTTTCTAAAATGCTAATCTGATTGTGGCATTTATATCCCATTTGAAACCCTGCAGTGACTCTCCCTGGTCTTCAGGGTCAAGTTTAAACTCCTTAGCTCAGTGTGGGAGGTCTTTTCCATCACTTGGGCTGCCCTGGCCTGTCTTTCTCTGTTAAATCGCTTTTCCCTCTGGACTCTGCGTCATTTTCCCCAGAAATCATCCCAAGAGGCCCTCAGTCTGCATTAGATGCCCCTTCCTGTGTGTGTCCATAGCGTGTTCTGGTCAGGGAGGCACTTCCACGCTTCTTGGTGCTTGTGTCTTCTTATTTCTTGCCCACTAGCTTCTCAGCTCCGTAAGATCAGGACTGTGTCCTTTTTTTCTGTTTGTTTAACTGAAATATAGTTGATCTGGGGCTTCCCTGGTGGTCCAGTGGTTGACTTGGCACTTCCAGTGCAGTGGACGTGGCTTCAATCCCTTGTCAGGGAACTAAGATCCCGTATGCACAGTTCAGCCAAAAAAGAAAAATATAGTTGATTTTACAGTATTGTGTTAGTTTCGGGTACAGAGCATAGTGATTTGTTTTGTTTTTGGTTTTTTACATATTATGTTCCACTTCAGGTTATTACACGACACTGGGTATACTTCCCTGGGTATACAGTAAATCCTTGTTACTCAACTGTTTTATGTAGTATCAGTGGTTTGTATCTGTTAGTTTCATGCTCCTCTAATTTGTCCACCCCTCTCCCTCTTTCCTTGGTAACCATAAGTTTGTTTTCTGTGTCTCTGGGTCTGTGTTGTGTATATATTCATTCATATTTTTTAGATTCCATATGTAAGTGATATCATAGAGCATGTGTCCTTTATCTCTCTGTGTTCTAACATAGCGATTAGTGGGGCTTCGTATCTTTTGTTTTATACTTTTTGAACCTTACCTTTATTTTCAAACAAGATAAGCATTTTTATACCTCATTATTTTAATAACTGGTTTAAATTTTTTTAATAAATGGATAAGGAAAATGAAGGGGAAATGAAGCAGAAAATGTTAAAGCCAGGAATGAAGTTGTGTGCAAAAATGTGTGCTTTTAAAGTGTTGGCATTTGCTGGTGGTGAGCTGTACCGTTGACCCTTCCAGGCACTGATGTAAAGAAGACATGATCAGTTCCATGATTCACTGGGTTCATAACAGAAAAATAAACCCTCTACTCAGGAAGCATATCTATTCCTGGTACTCACATCTGAAAGAAATTTCTTTTGTGGGTTCTCGTAGAGAGGAAACTAACATCATCTACATTATCTTCAGAAATAACCCTTTTAGAAAGCAACAGGTTTCATTGAGTAGTTTCTTAGGAAATTTTTCATTGTAGATCAAATGGCATAGCCCCGGTAAGTGAAAGTTATTTCAAGTGGGGAGCAAAATAGATGAAATGGTAAGGAGAAGAAAAAGTGTGGCAGTTCTTACTGACAGTGGCCTCAAGTCTTTGTTCGGTAAAGAAAACACATAAATCAGTGCGAAATACACCAGCTTCCAGTAAAGTCAGAGCAAAATCATGAAGTGATTCATAAAAGAGGAGGCACAGCTAATCAGTAAACAATAATTCAAGTTAAAACAAGGTTTTTTTTTTTTTTTTAACCACCTAATAAACCCAGTTTGGGATTTGGTTTATTTATTTGAACCTTTAGCATGTTGATGTGGTAAAATGGGACTGCTTCTTAAGGAATTTATTGGGAATTAATTCATTAAGAAATTGGTGCCACCCCATGGGAAAGGTGTCTGGCAGCATGCTTTCCCTCCCACCTGGGAACTCATTGAGGACAAGGACCAGGACCACATGTCCGTCGTCTGTCTACTCTGAGCACCGTGCCAGGCACCATGTCAATACCCAGTAAATGCTGAATGAATGAAAAGATTTACGGACCTCCAGAGCGGTTGATTAAGTAGTTCCACTTTTTGGAAAACTCCCTAAGGTAGAGGGTTCTACATACAAACTCACAAAAAGAAGCAGCTCAAATGCACAAGTTGTTCTTTGTAAAAGTGAAAAGTTGAAAATAACCTAAAAGTCCAAATCTGGAGAATTTAATTGTGTGAATCTTCATAGTAGGATGTTACATGGCCATTTTTTAAAGGAGCACAAAGTTTGAAATAACACAGAACTATTATTACAGTGCTGGAAGGGAGTATTGCAGAATGGTGATAGGGTTGTGTGTGGGTCATAAAACCCTGGCGGTTTTTGTTTGTTTTATTTGGCTGTGCTGGGCTGTAGTTGTGGCACCCTGAATCTTTGATCTTTGTTACGGCATGCAAGATCTAGTTCCCTGGCCAGGGATCAAACTCAGGCCCCCTGAATTAGTAGCTCAAAGTCTTAGCCCTTGGACCACCAGCAAGTCCCACCGCTGGCTTTTTAAAAAAGTGTTTCCAAACTCCAGTCACAAATGAAGTTGATTGGCTGGCGATGCACGTGGGTGCCCGTGAGGCTGTGGGATGGAGGGGGATGTCATAAAATCCAGCGTGTCCCCTTTGCACTGTTGGCATCAAAGTTCATCAGAGCCTCTGTATTCAGTCTCACAAAGGTCTCACCTCAACACGCATCTGTTCCATGTTTTTTTAGCAGCAAGATATCTACAGCCACACATTAGGAATGTGCGGGTCTGGGTGTCTCCTAAGTCACCCATCTTCTGCTCCTAACTCTCTACTCCTGTGGACTACATTAAGCCTAAACATCGTCCGCATCATTAGCCAACATTTACTGAATGCTTACTGTGTGCCAGACCCTATTCATGACTCTCTACATGGATGTAATGAATACAGCAGTCTTGAGGGTAGATAATAATATTCTCCCCTGATTAAATGAAGAAACTGAAGCACAGAGATATCGGTGAGACCTGGACTCAGTTTGAAAGAGTCCTAAGTCTGCTTTTTCAACCACAGTACTCTGTTGCCTCCTTGAATGGGCAGATTGGATGGGTGAAAGCAGAAAGGCAAAAGCCTTCTTGCGGAAGATGAGTTGTTCCTTAGCTTTGGGGTTAAAGAGATGAAACACCAGAAGTCTGTCTTGGCAGTGACTTGATCTAAATAGTCAAGTTATTTTCTGTATACTTCTTCCCCGGTTAACATCTCAGGACTGTAGAGGAGCTTAAAGGAGCCCCCTTGCCACTTAGATTTTAAGGTTCTTTGTTTTGATGGCAGTTGGTTTCTTATTAACACTGAAAACTAGACTGCTATACAAATCTATCTCTTCTGGTACTGTTAGAAAAAGGTGGCTGTGAACTCTAAAGAAAAGATATCACAGAAGACCAAGTGTGTTAAGCAGGTTCTAGCCCTTTTCTGTTTGGAGCAAAGGGTATTTGGGGAGACTCTTAGCCTTGATTACGGCTCTGAGGGAGCTGCTTTCGGGGTGAGGTGGAAGCCAGTTTCGTCCTTGTACATCTTGCTCATGAGAAAGGCTTGCCTTCGAGATTGTGATTGCCCTTCCTGGCTTTCTTTAATTTTTTTCTTTTTTCCTTTTTTAATAAAATATATACTTAATAAAATGCAAAAATCTTTGTTATACCGCTCAGTGGTCTTGACAAATGCATGCCACACATAACCCAGGCCTGGTCGAGATCCAATACAGCCCGTCTTCCCAGACGCTTTCCTTACGCTCCTTTGTTGACTTCGCCCCACTCACAGATAAGCCATGTTCTGATTTTTTACATGAAGGATTAGCTTTGCCCAGACCTTTTTAAAGGAGCCTTAGAATTTGGTTTTGTGATTCTGTGCATTAGCCCCCCGCCTAGCCTGGCAGTGCTGCCCCTCACTACGGTGGCTCTGAATCCCTCCACATGGCAGAAGAGGAAGTGAAGGGGAAGAGTGGCCAGGCATTCATGCCCTCCCCTGCAGACTCCCCCTGGGCACATCCGTTTCTAGCATCCATGTCTGGATCTGGATGCTTGAGTGACTTTGCCTGACCTTTTTTAGGCCTCAGAAGGCTAGACGTCCGCCACTAGACGCCACAGGAGCGCACTGCACGTTGTGGCTGCTGCTGAGTGTTTGTTTCCACAGTCGCGCGTGCTCTTCCAGGTATCGTTGCTGTTTTCACTAGGTTAGCTGTGAAAAACAGTCATTCCCTACTCATGTTTCTCCTGATTATACCACGACCTTTGCTCTTGCTAACTGGTGGGCCTTCGGTCCTTACACCTTACCTGAGGGGCGTCCCTGGAGGCCCCGTGCTCTGCACTCTACTTAATGAACCTAAGTCACCACAGCCAGGCTCTTTGGTTCCAATAACACTGAGACAATAGTTACTGTTTCTTTTGCACCGAGAACCTGCTGGACATTGTGCCGTATTCCTTCTCGTTCAATCCTGGTAACAATCCCATAAGGTCAGCGTAATCCCCAGTTTTACAAGTGCAGAAGTTGGAGCTCAGAAAAGATGAAATTTGCCTGAAAGTCACAAACCTGGGATTGAATATAAATCATTGCCTAAAACCACTTTTCCTACTGTGTTAGTCCCAGCTTCCAAAGTATTAAAAAATGACTCGTTTCTTCCCCCAAAGACTCTATGGGACTCTCTGCATCGAAAGGAGACTGCGTTACTTTTGCCAAGTGAAAAAGTTCTGGGTGCAGCAGTGACGCTTGGGCTAAGGGAAGCAGAGCACAAGTCTTAACCTCAAAATTGCGGTTCCTTACGATTTCTTTACGTTGGAAGTTAACACTGGCGGCAGTTTTACACGGCCCTCTGTTTAATGCTCCCTTAATCCATGGACTAAAACTCCCTCTTGTGGCAAAAGTGTACCTCTTCTGAGCACTGATTGAAGAAACTTTTTTCTCAAGAGAGAAAAATCCTCTATTTTAGTGAGGTGAGGTGAGTGCTTTTTTTTTTTTCTGGTTGCTATGGATCTTTGTTGCTGCGTGAAGGCTTTGCTGTAGTTGCTGAGAGCAGGGGCTGCTCTCTAGTTGGGGTGCGTGGGCTTCTCAGTATGCTGGCGGAGAAGCCCACCTTTCTCTCTTTTCAGAGCACAGGCTCTAAAACGCTCGGGCTTGAGGAGTTGCAGCGCGCAGCTTGGTAGTTGTGACACGTGGGCTTATTTGCTCTGCAGCATGTGGCATCTTCCTGGATCAGGGATCGAACCCATGTCCCCTGCGTTGGCAGGCGGATTCCTATCCACTGTGCCACTGGGGAAGTCTGATGAGTGAATTATTATGTTGAGGTTTTATCTCATGGTTGTGGATTGAAGTTCAGTAGGTTTGTAACCAAGACTTCAGTCCTGGAAAACAAAGCTGATTTATTTTGCCATATGAAATCTATGAGAAGAGACAGGACTGTTACTCTCCTAACCTCTAGTCAACTGAAGATCACCCAGGCTCTGTGATTCCACTATTACCCTCAGTCTAATAAAATTCTTCCCCGCTTCCTTTCAGTGTGAAATAAGCAGTGAATTTCAGGGTACTTCCTGTTGCTGTGGCATGTCAGGCGAGCAGTTTATTTTTTTTAACGATAGCATTTTTATCATCTGGCCAATCTGCATAGTGTTTTAGAGACAGAATATTCATTGTCTCCACACGACCATCTATTTGACCAAAGGTAGATATAGTAGACAGGATAACGCCTCCCCACCCCCAGGATGTTCATGTTCTAAGTCCTAGAACCTGTGAATGTTTTACCTTAGGTGGTAGAAGGGACTTTGCAGATGTGATTACATTAAGGGTCTTTGAACGGGAAACAGCATGGATTATCTCAGCAGGCCCAGAGGCATGACAAGGATCCTTATAAGAGGAAGGCAAGAGGGCTTCCCTGGTGGTCCCCTGCTCCTCCTGTCTTCAGGCTTTCCCAGCATCAGGGTCTTTTCCAATGAGTCAACTCTTTGCATCAGGTAGCTAAAGTATTGGAGCTTCAGCATCAGTCCTTCCAGTGAATACTCAGGGTTGATTTTCTTTAGGATTGCCCTGTTCTCCTTTGCCGTCCAAGGAACTCTCAAGAATCTTCTCCAACACCACAGTTTGAAAACATCAATTCTTCAGTACTCAGCCTTCTTTATGATCCAACTCTCCATACATAACCACTGGAAAAACCTTGCTTTGACTATACGGACCTTATTGGCAAAGTGATGTCTCTGCATTTTAATATGCTGTCTAGGCTTGTCATAGCTTTTCTTCCAATAACAGGCATCTTTTACTTTCATGGCTGCAAAGCAGCGTGCCAATCAAAAGAGACTGGCGAATGCTGCACTCTTGGCGTTGGAGAGGGAACTGTGATCCAGAGCGTGCAGGCAGCCTCTAGACACTAGAAAAGACGAAGATGTGTGTTCTCCCCTAGAATTCCTGTAAGAAAAGCAGCGTTGCCAACTCATTTTAGACTTCTGACCTCCAGGACTCTAAGAGAGTAAATTTTATTGCAGTCAAATTAAGTTTGATGGTAACAAACACCACGACCACCACCACCCTCTTTGGCAGTGTGAAACAACAGAGCTTTATCCCCGGCTCCTGTTCCATGTCCATCTCAAGCTGGAGGGGCTCTATGCCATGCCCTCCTTACTCCAGCATCTGGGATGATAGAGCTTCACTGAGTGGAACAAAATAGCTGGTCGCCAGGAGAGGATCAAGGGAACATGACAAGTAGCACATTGGCCTTAAAGGCTTCCTTCTTTAAGGCCAATGTGCTTAAAGAAGTGCGCGTATTATCCTCAGTCTCTCAACACCATGACAAGTCACACAGCCGTGTCTAACGCAGAGGGATAGAGAGGGAGAATAAGGCTATCAGTAAGGAATGCTAGTTGCTACCAAACTCTTCTTCCTTAATAGTGATTTTCTTGGATACCATTTTAGTAGTTTATTATTGGCTAAAGATTCAGGATTATATCAGTATATCCCAGCCTGCCTCTGGGATTTGTCAGTGTATACAGGTCGAGTATAATATTGCTGGCTTTTTATCTTCGCTAAATACGTGACATACTTGCCAGTTAAAGTAGGTGACACGCAGTGCAAGGTGGCCTGTGGAGGGCGTGCCTCCTCCTAGAGTTAGGCCCTTCGATTGGTGTCACACTATTACTGTGGACTGCAATAATCCCCTTGCTAATAGATGTATATTTATAAAGGTTAATTTGGTCATTTGAAAGATTAATTTGACTACGGAGTAATTTATGCAGAGCCTTATGATTTTCACTGGAGTTTACAATACGACCTTTTCGTTTGCTTCTTTTATTCCTTTGGTAAACATATATTAAAGGCTCTTATTAACTTTTTTTTTCTTCAGGATTTAGTTTCCTTGGGTTCTAATTATTTCTCAAACAGGCCTTCTTCAAGAACATGATGAATGTCTGTAATGTAGATTACAGACATGCTGCTGTGCTTTTAACCAGTTCAAAGAGCATTTTAGGTTTTATTTATCAAAGTGAATAATTGTGATAATCATTTAGAGTATTCAGTCCTTTCCAGCACCCTTTTTATGTATCTGTGAGGACCCTAACACCAGTTGAAGGAGGGAGGGAGGGCATGTGAAATTGTTGCCCTTTTACAAGGACAGAATTGGACGACGGACAGGTGACAGTGCCGGCTGCTTTTCGGTTTGACCAAATAGGTCATGAGGGCACTAAAAAAGAAAAGGAATTATCCTCCGCTCAGCTAAGGTGGAGTGGGTTCATACAGTTGAATCTTGCACCTCCCTTCTCTTCTCTGAGAACTGTCTGTCATTCTTCCTTCCCTCCGTGTGATCTGAATGGATTTAGCTCAGGTTAGTTTGAGATGTTTGTGGAACCTGGTACGTGGTTTACCATTTCAGATTCAGAAGGGATGGGGAACTATCATATATAATCTACACATTTTCCTGGTGAGAGAAGCCCTTTTTTTTCCCTGGGAAAAGTAATATAGTTATGCAAATACAGAGACAGTGTGGTGACTCCTCAGTGCTTCAGCCTAAAGTAACTATGGAGCATGTAGCCACTCTTTTGTCATCAGATTTGCCGTTTTCCTGGTCATCTCAGTATTCTTGAAGAAAAACCAAAGCCAACTCGCCAGGCTCCCAGATCCGTCACACTCTGGACTACAGGCCCTTGTCTCTGTTTCACTGAAGCCACCCCGTGGCGTGATCACTCCGGACTGTGTTACAATCAGGCATCACACCGCAGAGCCGAGGCAGTCTTATACTCAGACGTTTTTCTGAGCCCAGCTTGGTGACTTAAGGCCTTTCTCACTCTTGATTTGTTCTGCTCTTGTTTCTGGTTCTCAAGACGCGACAGTGGCCCCTTTTACTGTGTTCCTGTGGACTCCCTTGCATCCTCACTTCCTTCCCACGTGCCGAAGCATGTTCCTTAGCGTTGGAGATTATTCCTGTCTGTCCAAGGACAATCAGCTGTCCTGGTTAGCTCAGGACCAAGGGGTTTCCTCAGAGCTAAGACGGGCACAGTCTTTTTTTGTAAGTTACTTATTTTCGGCCGTGCTGGGTCTTCGTTGCTGCTCGCAGGCTTTCCTAGTTGCAGCGAGCGGGGGCTGCTCTCTCGCCCCGGTGGCTTCTCGTCGCGGAGCGCGGGCTCCGGGGTGCAGGCCTCAGTGGTTGTGGTGCACGGCCTGCTTGCCTTTTGGCGTGTGGGATCTTCCAGACCGGGAATCGAATCCATGTCCCCCGCGTTGGCAGGTGGGTTCTTATCCACTGGACCACCAGGAAGTCCATAAAATGGGGGTAGTCGTGCGCTGACCAGGAAGTCGGTCACCCTAGTCCAGTGTTTTCATTTGTGGAAATACTATATGATGGTGGGATCTCTTCCCACCCCTGTGTTCAGCGACATTGCGCTGGTAGCTCAAAATCAACCATGGAGGTGTATTTGTACCATGGAAATCCACAAATGCTTCAAACTAGGGCTTGACTTGTTGATTTTCTAGATTTAAAGTGATACAGAGAAAATATTAATGTAGGTTAAACTTAAAAGTATGCTGTTTGCGTATGTAGCCCTTATGTTGAGAGTAGAACCAAAAGTTGGGTAAAGATTCTGCAATATTCAAAAACTATTATCTGATTCAGCAAAGAAGTCACGTATTTGACAGACAAATGAAGTTCCAAAGTATGTCTGAGTGGTGGCACTCTAGCCCTTGTCCTCCACATCAGACATCAGCATTCACATTAGAAGTAACACTCTTTCAGGAGAGCAAGCAGAGGTTGCCTGTTGATCTAAGAGTTGGGCAAAAATCCAAGAAAGCATTTTGTGAGAATAAGATACTACGGGGGTGGGTGGGCGGGGGAAGAACTTCCTGGCAGTCCAGTGGTTAAGACTCCACACTGACTGTCCGGGCAACTGAGATCCCACATGCTGTGCAGTGCAGTTAAAAAAAAAGATACTATGTGAAATTTACAATAAAAGAATGGTATATTTGATTATTTGTAAAATGTGCACTACACATTCTTCATATCAGTAAAGTTTATAATAAGCTTACGGGTGTGGGTTTGTGCGTATGTACATATTTACATGCATGCCTGCATACGTCTTCCTCTTTGGAAAGTCAGTTCTTAATTGAGCCGGAAGGGAGCAGTTTTGTCCCCAAATTAGCCAGGGATCCTGCTAAACATCCTACATGCAGAGGACAGGCCCCACAGCAAAGATTTAACCAGCTTAAAATGTCAATGGTGCCAAGTTTAAGAAACTCTGTTCTAGGGCATATATGAGAAATATAAATTAGTTCAGGTGTACCTAACTTCTACCCATTAAGAATCCAAAATCTTATTTTCTTGATTAGATTTTTTATATTGAAGTATAATTGATTTATAATAGATTGATTTCTGCTGTACAGAAAAGTGGCTCACTTACATATATACACTCTTTTTTTTAATATTCTTTTCCATTATGGTGTATCATCGGATACTGAACATAGTTCTCTGGGCTGTACCGTGGGACCCTGTTGTTTCTCCATTCTGTATATAAAAGCTTATATCTGCTGACCTCAGCCCGTGCTCTGTCCCTCCCTCGGTCCCCACCCTCCAGGCCACCAGACTGTTCTGTCTGTCTGTGTTTCTGTTCATAGGTAGGCTCATCTGTGTCATATTTTAGACTCCACGTATAAGTGGTATCGTATGGGATTTGTCTGTTTTCTTTCAGACTTCACTCAGTATAATAACCTCCAGGTGCATCCGTGTTGCTGCAGTGGGCATCACTCTGTCCTTTTTCATGGCTCTTTTTTATCCCCTTGTGCGTATGTGCCGCATCTTCTGTGCCTGTTCGTCTGTCAGTGGGCAGTCTCCGTGTCTGGGCTATTCCAGATAGGGCCGCTGTGAACAGAGGGGTGCACGTGTCTTTTCAAATTACAGTCTTGTCTGGGTATAAGGCCAGGAGTGGGATTGTTGCATCACATGGAGACTCTCTCTTCAGCTTTTTGAGGAACATCCACACTGTTCTCCATAGTGGCTACACCAATTTATATTCCCACCAACAGTGCAGGCAGGTTCATTTTTCTTCACACTCTCCAGCATTTGTTATTTGTAGACTTGTTAATAATGGCCTTTCTGACTGGTGGGAGGCGGTACTTCACTGTAGTTTTGATTTGCATTTATCTAATAATTAGTGACATTGAGCATCTTTTCACGTGCCTGCTGGCCATCTGCATGTCTGGTTTAAAGAAGTGTCTATTCAGGTCCTCTGCCCATTTTTGACTGGGTTGTTTTGTTGTTGCGTTGTATGAGCTGTTGATATATTTTGGATATTAAGCCCCTGTCAGTCACATTGTTTGCAAATATTTTCTCCCATTCTGGTTTTTTGTTTCATTTTTCTGCTTTTGTATTTTTGGTTGTTTTTGTCTTGTTTTATTATTCAGTGTATTTCATAATTGCAGAATAACTTAGATGTAATGAAATGCTCCGACTGTAAATGGATAGTTGGATCAGTTTTGACAAATGCACACAACCATGTAGCCCGCGCCCATCGATAGGTGGAGAGCTTTCATCACCCGCTCAAGCTCCCTTTTGCCCCTTCCCAGCCCTCTGATCTGATTCCCAAAACAGCCATCTATTTTCTGTAACTTTGCATTATCCTAGATTTGCCTGTTCTGGAACCTAATATAAATGAAATTATGCGCTGCATATGTTCTTGTGTCAGCTTCTTTTACATTGCGTGTTGTAAAAATTCATCTGTGTTGTGTGTATCAGTTTGATCCCCTTTTATCACTGAGTAATATTCATTGTATGAATATGCTATGTTCTTTTAAAATCCATTTTTTTGTTTATCGATACAAGCTGTTTGCAGTCTGGGCTAACAGGAATAGAGCTGCCGTGAACATTTGTCATACAAGACTTTTGTTAACGTGTTTGCATTTCTCTTGGATAAACATCTAGGAATTAGAAGCTTCATATGATAGATGTGTATTATAACTTTTAAGAAATTAACAGCTTTAATCTTTAGTCTACATTCCATATTTCATACTTTTTTTTTGGTAAGAAATAAAATAACGCATAAAAAGAGCCTAGTGTACTGCTTAGCACAGGTAAGGGCTTGACGTATTAGCTGCTATTATCTTGGGTTGGCATACAGGTCGTTGGGGTTTTCCTGTAACATTTTATGGAAAAACTCTTGACGAACATTCTGGTCAGCCCAGTGTTTACTCTCTGTAGCCAGTGATGTCCAGCTCCCTCTTTCTGGAGCGCTAGAGCCATGTATCCACCTGCCTGCTCATGCAGCGTCAGAGCTCTGCTGACCCGCAGGCAGCTTCGATTTGGCTCGCACCAACCTGGGCTCTTCTCCCCGTCTCCACCCCAGACTCCTTCTCCTCTCACCCGCCTCAGTAGGGTGGATCCTCTCAGGTGCCCAGTCCTCCAGGCCTATTGATTCTGGGGCCTTAACAGCTCCCCGTGTCCATTTCTCTCCACCGTTGCTCCCTCTGTTCTGCCCTTCAGGGCCTGTCTCCTGGCTCACTACCGCAGCCTTGTAATGAGACCAGTCCCCCAGTTCATCACCCGCGCTGCAGCCAGAGGGTCTGTCCAGAGTGCAGACCGCATCCTGTCAGCATGGTGACAGCCCTTAAGGCTCTCCAGGATGAAGTCTCAGCCCCTCATACTCCTTTCAAGGCCTTCCTGCTCCCGCTTCGTCTCCTCCCTCTGTCCATAAGCTCGGCCCCCACCCCCTAGATTTCTCCTCCTACCCAATCTGCTTAGAGGCCTTTGCCCATGCTGCTTATTCCACATAAATACCCTTCCCTCCCCACCACACCCTCCCCCACCAAACACCCCTCAGGACTCAGCCCTGATGACTGTAAGTTCTAGGAAGCGTTCTCTGCCACCCCGCTCCTTTCCCCTTGAGTCGGGTCAGTGCCCCAGCCCCTCCGCGCTTTGCTCTGGCCCTCGGTTCTTACACACACACTAGTGTGGCTCTCATCACGCCGTGTTGCCTGATACCCACCTCACCCCGACCCTGAACTGAGCTCTGAGGGTAGGGACCGTTTTTCACACGTCCTGACATCCCCAGGGAAATGGAATGACTGTGCTGGCGGTGGTAGAGCGTTCACTGAATTTGCTGCTGGACCAACTGGGAGGCGGGATCAGAGAGCTGAGCCAAGCAGCGTGGGGAACTGCTGTCTCCTTACCCGTTTGTCTTGTCATCACAGCCTGATGAAAATTCACTGGATTTTTCCTCTTGTATGCTCCGGCCTGGGATTAAAAATGCTCAGGAGCTGGCTTGCGGGGTGTGCCTCTTGAACGTAGACTCCAGGAGCCGGGTAAGTCACCACCTCCCCCCACACCACTTCCAAGGCAGAGCACGTCCCCGACAGGACCCGGGGCACGAGCCCACCTGGCCCACTTCTCCGCACGGTCTGTGACCAGAGGCGGGGAGCTGATCGAGTCCTGAGATGGGACCAGAGAAGCAGAGACTTCCTTCCGAGGGGCGGTGCGGGGAGCTGTTGCAGGAGTGGATGCAGGTCTTGCCTTTCCGTGGAGCGGGCTCGTTTGCCTTGTGCCTGTAGCCCCCTCTGCAGGCAGGGTGGCACAGGGAGAAGCGTCGACCTGTAAGGACTGGTTTGCAGGCCAGAGGCCCTGTGCTGGGAATTTTGTTGACCTTATGGTTTCAACATTATTTCAGAAAGAAGAGAAGCCTGCAGAAGAGCATCCTAAAAAAGTATGAACCGCTTACTTGTTAGCTTAGTGTCTCCCATCTTAATTTTGAATGTGGAGGGCAAGTTCAGTGATTGCACTGTCATCCTGAGCTGTTCCAATCATACATGCTTTGCTGAGTCTTTCCCATTCCCACAGTGTCCGATTCAGTCAACTAATGTGTCCACGCGGGTCACTTCCGTCTTGTGTGCATGCTTTGTGGCTCAGAATCGGCTTCTGGTATGGCGGTTATTTTCCTCTAGGAGGAACAGGGTGACAGAAAGGGCAGCTTCTGGAAAACCAGGTCATTGTGACACAGAGGAGGTTAGAGAGCTTCAGCACTTGGCTGTTAGCAGACAGAAACAAATTTAGGGGGCAGGACAGTTAGAGTTTTGTTTATTTGTAGACGTTTAGAAAACACCCTAGGAAGTGGTTGAGGTTAGGCCTGGCTGGCTGTAACTTACCTGCAAGCATTATTCATTTGGAAAGCATTCTTAGGTGTTTGGTATCTTTTTTACAAGCCCTGAACCTATTTGGACATTTTAATGATGTCAGTTCGGCTCTCAGCTCCCAGTGGCATTAGTCCCATTTTAATCTTGAGTTTTCTCTGATGATAGGACGTTACGAGCCTCCGAGACCTCAGGGATGGCATGTAACAGTCAAATGCCAGCCTCAGGGAAGGGCTTCCTTCTTCACAAAGAGATCAAAATGATCCCCGGCCCTTGGCTATTTTCGTTCCCCTGTCATGACCCCTGCCAACCCCCCACAGCCTCTGTGTGCCTTTTCTAGGAAAGATCTGGCCTCCTTTTGCTGAAACTGGGTTTAACAGTAAAGATTTTTTTTATGCCTTTAATTAGCGGCACAAAACTTTTCTCGCTTGAATTCCTGTAGCCACCTGCTCAGCTTTTGTGTGTGTGCCAGTCTGGCCTCAGCCTCTGTGTCCTGGAGCGGGGTCCATACGGCTGCCGGTCAGCACCTGGGCGTGGAGGGAGCCTGACCACTCCCCCTCCCTGTCTGTTTCTTCCTGGCAGGCGTTCAACTCGGAAACTGACAGCTTCAAGCTGGCGTACGGGGGACACCAGTATCACGCCAGCTGTGCCAACTTCTGGATCAACTGTGTTGAACCGAAACCTCCCGGCCTGATCCTGCCTGATTTGCTCTGAAAGCTCCTGACAGCTCCTCTATGACGCACCCGGCTGGGTTTGTTTTCTTCCACCACACCCCTTGGGGTGACAGGGACCAGTAAACGGAATGTGAATGCTGTGGAGCTCCCCCCGCCCACCCCATCAGGAGGAAAGCCTCAAGAGGTGGGGGAGGGGCTGTGCAAGTTCTAGTCTTTCCCACAGACGAACTTTGCCCCCAAGTTCCTGCGGCCAGTCTTTGGGGTTTCAGGTCAAACCGCCCTACCCAAACTGCACGTGGCACTGGAAGTTTGCTAACTTATCTCTAGTTCTCTTAAGATGTTTTAAAATATGGACCACAATTGCCTTTATCTAAGGAATAATTTGCTGCTGTAGCATTGAAACTGTGAAGAACTGACATTTGAAGAAAATTAAATTCTTGCTCTAGGACTGGAGTCGGAAGGATTTTGAGCCAGTGCTTGTGTATCTGGAACACTTATTGTTGTGTGAAGTAGAATGCATTTAGCCACATTTAGTGTGTTAATATCTAAAATGAATAGAAAGGGGGAAATTGTGATTAAACGGATATTCTTTTTATAGAAAAATTTCTGCTTCTGTCCACTGGACAGTGGTAGGTGGGTGAGGGTGGGTTTACCAACTTCAGTGTCACAACAGAACCAGTTCTCTGCTCTGTTCGTGCATTTGTAAGACTGTCAGCTTTCAAGAAAATGGCAACCCACCACAGTGTTCTTGCCTTGAGAATCCCAGGGATGGGGGAGCCTGGTGGGCTGCCGTCTATGGATGGGGTCGCACAGAGTCGGACACGACTGAAGCGACTTAGCAGCAGCAACAGCAGCAGCTTTCAAGAAAACTTTCAAAGCACACCTGGGAACTTTGCAGTGGAGAAGAATGTTCATTTCGACCGAGCCCTGAATCTTGGTGTATCTGGATGAGTCGTTGCCCTTGGGGGTCTTCACTGAAGGCCCTGTATTGCCTCACACACAGGCTATGAACGTGGTGTTTTTTTTCAAACAAGGTTTGGAAAGGCAGCTGAATGAAATCTCTTTGCGAAGGCCTCTGTCCAGATTTCCAAGAACGCCTGCACAGGGACCAATCCGTTTCTCTGTGAGAGACCTGGAAATTGCTCAGGGTTGGACGGTGGAGCTCATGGCCCAGCAAGGAGAAGAGTAAGGTGTGTATCTGTGGTAGAGGCACGTGACTTAGAAGCAATGGCAGGACGTTGCTCAGAACCAGCATTGAATTTTAGAAGGAAAAGGCTCATGCTCTCTGTTGTGTGGGTTTTTTTTTTTTTTGGTCTCACTGTGTAGCTTGTGGGATCCTAGCTTCCCTACCAGGGATTGAACCTGCGTCTTCAGCAGTGAAAGCACGAAGTCCACACCACTGGGTCACCAGGGAGCGCCTGCATGCTCTCTGGTACAGGGAATTTTCTTTGCTGCTTAAACCGAATGCATAAAATCGGGGAAAAAGTCAGGGAGTAAGGACTGTGTTGTTCCTGGGACACACGTTTCTCTGTTGTGAATCACGTGCTTAGGCGATTTTGAACCTTGGGTGCTTCTCTTTGTGTGGCTTAAGCTCTCTGACATACTTAGTTTTTGTTTGTAAACTGGAAAAATTGGTTTTGTCTCTTTACATAATTAGATCATTTTCCCCTCCTCAGGACAAAACTTGGGGCAATTCGATTTTGCTCCATCTTCCATCTTTTACTCCCACCCTCCCCAAGAAAGGCAGAGAACGTTTTCATTCCTGAGCTGCTGGGGCTTCTGCTTTCTCTGGCCGCATGCCCGGATGTAGACAAGGGTTGCTGAGGTCAGTCTGTTTTTTCTCATCTGTTGCGGATGATACCATCTCCAGCTGCTAACAACCGGAACAGCTGTCTCTGAGTTGTTACCTTTGCCCTCCGCAGGGCCAGCGGGTGTCAGTGATGACACAAATGGGCCGGTTTCTAGTAAACTTTGCCTGGGGCCTCCGGGCTCCACTTCAGCCTGGGCAGTGCCTCGGGTTTCGACATGGCACCAAAATTCAAGCAGCCTTCTCATTGGTGTTATACATTCCATGATAGACCACGGTCACAAATCTACCTTTGCAACAAGAAACGTCTCCCAGTTTGACAGAATTTCCACGGCAGAGACATTTTTGGAAACGCTTTGTGGACTATTATTCTGTCACAGTGGTCCATGTTGATGACAGTGCTCACCTGTTAACCAGATAGGTTTCCGTTTCTAGATGTATTCCAGAACGCCTCAGATGAAACTCGTAAGTATAATTACTGCTGACCTTAGCAAGTACGATAGGTTTAGTCACCTCATGGAAGGTGCCAGAGGAAAAATACAGCAGGCGTCAACGAAAAGCTTTTGCTGCAAAGGGTATTCACGATTTTCAGTATCTTGTTTAGAATTGGAAACGCTTTATTAGATCTGCCAATAAAGATTTGGGGAGTGTGGAATTCCGTCACGTTGATTTTCTTTACGCAGGTTTATTAAAATGAGTCACAGTGCATTCAGCTTCACCTCAGTGCTTGTTAGCCAAGAGCCCAGTGTCCTTGGAAACAGTAACCAAGGTTACTCACGTCCACACAATGCACTGTGCAAGCTGCTTCACCCCCCTGCTTGAGTGGCAATTAGTAAGCTCTGTTTTGGTGGTGTATTTTGCCTTTAAATTTTTTATGGCTTACTGTGTAGTTTTTGTCTGGACACGCTTGAGATAGCAGCAGCACAGGGTCTATCAGGATATTATCTATGTTTTGTTTTTTCCTGTGGCTATTGGTTAGCAGTTCATAGAGGTGCTTAAATCATCTGAATATATGTGGTGTGCATCTACGCAATTATTTACAGGTGCCTTCTAATTGCTTTTTATTTAATGACTGGTGTGTTCTTAAGCTTAGAAAAAATGATAGGGCCTTTATGATCTCTACTAAAAATTCCCCTCACACCTTGGAGGCCACACAGCTTCCTTTGTGACTTTTCGCTGATAAACCCAGACATTTAGATGAGAAAGGTGTTAGACTCCCTAAGTGTTCAGAGCGTGCTTCGCTCCACCCCGGCGTGGATGTCTGCCAGGATCTCCGCAGGAGAATTCTCTTCATTACAAAGGGCCTCTGCCACCAGGTGTCCTCCTGTGCAGAGAGAGTCTGGGGTATTTCTCCAGAGACCACCAGGCCTAGAGTTTGCCTTCATATTGGAGGAGCTCAGCCCCCACAACCACAGATTGTTTTCTGATTGATTTTTGATCATGTGCTGCCAAAGCGTTTATGGGTTGCTCTGATTTCCCACAGAAACCATTAGTTTCATTTTAATTTTCCCATGCAGACAATAATGGCGCATGTTTTTAAGTGAGCAGATTTTCAAAATTAGAACACAGAGGGAGACGATTGCCACAAACCAGGTAAAATCTGAAGAATATGATTTATATAAATACACAGCCACTGGCATTATATGTAGGGCTTCTTGCCACACAAAACCAAAATCTAGGCAATTTTTCTATGGATATAAGCAGGCTACAACCTACCTGGCAAATGAAGTAAAAGCAGGCTGTTGCTGGGACAGGTGGCTCTCCTAGAAAAGGAAGGGGCAGCGTGGGAGCTCGCAGTGGCTTCCCAGGGGCATGGAATGGACACTCGCAGAAACGGGTACCTACCCTGTTGTGCTGTCAGATTTACGAGGGGCGGTGACATTTCCAAGTTTCAACAAAGGAAGCCATTGTGTTAGCTTATCATTTGTGCTGAGGTTCTGTTTAGGGCATTTCTGTGTAAGTCAGTAGGCAGGCAGAGGGGCATACCTTTTGTTAAAAAACAACTTCTTTCGTGGAGGACTCACTGCATCGGTGCCCTCCGGTTACCAAGAGACGGCTGAGAACTACACTTTCTTAGTGTAGAAGACCACGCTGTTTGTCTCCTGAGGTTAATACCGCCCATCTGCAAGGATGGGAAACGCTGACACAACTCAAGGCGATGTCTGTTTTAAGCAGCGTTCACAATTATCACAGGAGCCATACCCTTAATGGTTACTCAAGAGCTATCTTTTGTCCATCAACACACACACCCCCTCCCCTCGAAATTCTCAGTAAAAATTCCAATATGTTAAGCAGATGTATTTATTAAAAATAATGCTAATATACTCCTGGGGCACACTGATTCCAAGAGGGTGTTTGCAGCAGATTGCATTATAATTATTTAACAGCTAAATAATAAAGGCTTTTTTTTTTTAAACTTACAGAGTCACTAAATAATAGAAGGAAAGGAAAAGAGTAGGGCTGATCCAGTGGAGACTGATGCTGGTATCAGTGTTCCCTAAGCATTTGTTTGGTTGGCAGCCTGGGCAAAGCCTGTACCTAAAGGGTTAATGGGGGTCCAAAGTGATTTTTGCACTGAGCTCCTCCCACGATGCCAAGAGGCATGGGGTTGAGAACACAGCAGAACCAAACAGTTTATTAAACTGTTGAAATTGTTAAAAATGTTGAAACTTGAAACTGTTTAAAAGCCAGTTCAAGATTTTCATAAACACTATTCCAAAATGTTAGTTTTAAAAATGTTAGTAGCAATGTGAGCATTCCCCGTGTCTTCCTCCCCTCCCCTCCCTCTCTCTCAAAATAAAACATGAACACCCAGTGTAAAAAAAAAAAACACTTCAGGGAGGAGCATTTGTCCACCATTTGGAAAGAGAGGTGAGGAGGGGAGCAGACGGCGTGTAGCAGATGCTGGTACCGCTCGAGGGGCTGCTGCTGCGGGCTCCGGTGGCTCAGATCCCCCAGTAAGGCAGCAGGTGTCGGGACTCCTTCTCGTAAACGTCCGGCACTATGCCGTACGGTGTCTGTACCATCTTAACTGTCGACTTCCCAAAAAGCTGCCGCTCGTAGTCTATCAGCTGCCTCCAGAAGCCGACGTTGGGCCTGATGACGGGCCTCCGGGCTTTCACCCAGTTGTAGGCCTCCAGCAGGCACACGTTGTGGAATTTCATCAGGTACGCGATGCAGAGCGTGGCCGAGCGGCTGACCCCCGCAGCACAGTGCACCAGGGTGGCCCCGTGTTTCCGGCTCACGCTGTGGATCTTGTCGGCCACGGTGTCAAAGTACAGTCCAATGGGGGCGTGAGGCATGTCCGCCAGAGGCACTTTAACGTATTCAAACTGGGGCCAGTTGAAATTGGGGATCTCGATGGTAGCGTTCACAATGCAGGTGATGCCGCGAGCCTGGAGGAGGTGCCGGTTGGAGGCTACGCTGCCTCTGCCCAGGAAGAGCGAGGAGGTGATCTGCGCAATGCCTCCCAGGTCTCCCTCAGAAATCATCCGGGGGGCCATGAGAGTCCGGGGGAGCGTGCTGTGACCTCTGGAGCTCATGAAGACACCAGCAATCACACTTGCATCATTGGAAGCAAGACCAGAAGGGGGTGTTTTCCTCCACCAAGGAATCGGAAGTTACAGTCGCCTTCCTGCAAGATACAGTATCCGTCAGTACCCTAAATGCTACTGATTCACTGCAGCCTCTGCAGTGTCTGTGGAACGGGAAGGTGAGACGACTGGAGATGGTTATTTTCTATAACTGTGTGTTCTTCCCAGGATGGAGACAAATCATTTTCATTGATTAACAGGAAAGGTAGTCAAAGATGCCAACATGCAAAATCAATGTAAAATTCAGCGCTACGATTTTTTTTTTTTAAAGGCACTAAAGAGAAAGTCTTCCTATTTTAGGGAACGTTAAAGACAAAAGCAAGTGCAGCTAATCCCTGAGTAACAGCCTTGTGGGGTCCTGCTCTTACTGAGGGGAGTGGTGTTCGGTGGTAATTAGAGATCAGAACTTCTGATCCCACCTAGGGCCATGCTCTTTCATATGTTCCTGCCTATCTCCACGGCTATGATGGCCATAGTTTCATAAGCCTAACTCTAGACATAGAGATCTTACAAAGGTGTAAAAATGATACCGCTTTAGGTATTACATTCCAATGAGTGGGCTTTGTAGACTAGAGAGATACTGAATTGGATCAGTTATAGAAAAGCCAGGAACATATGGTCACCTTAGCTCTTTATGATTTAAAAGAGCTAACTCTATCATATTTATTATTTGTGACATCTGAATACCTGTGCTATGACATTTCCATGGAAACAATTCCAGATAACTTCAAGGCCATGGTAGCAAAAATTCACTCCTCTAAGTTAACGAGCATTTTAGCTGACCTGACCCTGGATTTGGCCAAATACACTTTTCTCAGCCCAAGATTTTTCTAATCTCCAAGATATATTGGCCCCCTGGCTTAAGATGGGTGTTGGAAATAAAGTTTAACAGGATGTCTATGTCGTCTTTCACACCACTTTAGTCTGTGCCCTGAGAAGTGTGCGTATCCCCCACCCAGGGCCCCGGAGGGCTGCCCGGAGTGATTCCAGTCAGAAGAGCATCCCCATTTCACAGACAGGCGGCGCTGGGGCTACTCACTTGTGAGGTGCCTGGTTCCTCTGGAGTCCTGGGTCTGGAAAGGCTTATGTGAGGGAGTGCTGATCAGACTGGATACAAATCAGATCTGTAGAAAGACAAGGAAGTGGGAATGTGGTCAATCAGGAAGATCAAAAGAAATCCTCCTGGGTTTTTTTAACTATGAAACTAGGTTTGACGGGAATAAAGCTAGAAGTGGAAAGCGTGTTAAATATACCTCCATGTGTAAAGAATGTGCCAGTGAGACCTATCAACCTGGGACTTGCCTGGGGGTCCAGTGGCTAAGACACCGTGCTCCCAATGCAGGGGCCTGGGCTCGATCCCCAGAGAACTTGATCCCACGTGCTGCAACTTAACAAATTGAGTTCATATGCCCATGTGCTGAGCTGAGACCAGGTAAATATTTTGAAAACTATCAACCCAAGTCTCAGCTTTCTGTTAAGATTTTTCACACCACGGGTTATGTGTCGTGCACATAAGTGCACTTTTGGCCATAGTAAAGATGAATTTTTGAGAGGAGGATTCAGAGACCGCATATTGACATGTAAGGCTCTGCTCACGGGGCCTGCAAGAAATGCACAGGAAGCTGAACTCTGTCCCCTGTGCCAGCAGCCAGGCCAGCGGTGTGGGACTGGGTGCAGCAGCCAAGCCGGGTGCAGGGAGCCAGCCAGCCCCACAAAGAGCAGCACTGCAGAGGTGGCCTTGGCCATGAACGTCAGTTCCAGAACGTGCTGGTGGTGGACAGCAATCTGAAACGACTTTCATTTTGTTTTCTTGTCCGTGTTGGCCCTCTCATTTACTCATTTATGCGACAATGTGAGCACCAATCAGCATTATTAAAAATGTGATCTTCCCCCAGCCACATGCAAATCAATGAAGTGAGAACACATCACACACAAAAATAAACTCAAGATGGCTTAAGACCTAAATACAAGACATGACGCCACAAAACTCCCAGAACACAGGGAAGACTGTCTCTGACATAATAGTACCAGTGTTTTCTGAGGTCAGTCTCCCAAAGCAATAGAAATAAAAGCAAAAATAAACAAATGGGACCTAATCAAACTTACAAGCTTTTTGCACAGCAAGGGAAACCATAAACAAAATGAGAAGAAAACCTACAGACTGGGAGAAAATATTTGCAAATGATGCAACAGACAAGGGCTTAATTTCCAAAATATATAAACAGCTCATACAACTCTAAACAAACCCAACCAAGAAGTGGGCAGAAGACCGTAATACCAGACACCAAAAGGCATACAAATGATCAATAGGCACATGAAAAGATGCTTATGGCTAATTATTAGGGAAATGCAAATCAAAACTACGAGGTACTACCTCACACCAGTCAGAGTGTACATAATTTACAATTACAAATAACACATGCAGAATGGGCTGTGCAGAACAGGGAGCCCTCCTGCACTGCTGGTACCGTCCCAACGGGGAGCAGTGTGGAGGCTCCTCAGAGCACTAAAATGAGTCACCGTGCGTGCTCAGGCGCGGTCGCGTCCGACTCTGTGACCCCACAGACTGTAGCCCGCCAGGCTCCTCTGTCCATGGGGTTTTTCAGGCAAGAGTACTGGAGAGGATTGCCATTTCCTCCTCAGGGGATCTTCCAGACCCAGGGATCAAATCCCTCTCTCCTGTGTCTCTTCTTTACCTGCTGAGCCATCAGGGAAGCCCAAGAGTTACCATGTGGTATATGGTTCAGTCACTAAGTCATGTCCGACTCCAGCAATCCCACACCTGAGCAGATGTCCAGACAAAACTAATTTGAAAAGATACACGCACACCAGTGTTCACAGCACTGTTAACAAAAGCCAAAATGTGGAAACCACCGAAGGTGCTGGATGGATAAAGATATGATGAACACACGCAGTGGAATATTACTCAACCATAAAAAAGAACAAAATAATGCCATTTGCAGCCACGTGGATGGACCTAGATATCATTACACTAACTGAAGTCAGAAAAATAGATACCATATGGTATAACTTATACGTGGAATCTAAAATACAAATATATCTACAAAGCAGACTCAGATACAGAGAACAGACTTGTCTAAAAGGACGGGCTGTGGGGGAGGGAAGGCGTGGGCGTTTAGGATTAGCGGCTGCCAACTATCAATATTGAATATAGGATGGATAAACAGCGTGCTGCTGCGTAAGCACAAGGAACCGGATCCTGTGATGAACCGTAATGGAAAACAACATGTGCAGAACGGGAAAAAGAGTTTGTTCCTCTCCTATTTGTCCCCTCTGCCTTTCCCAGGTAACCATTACACTTACATTTTCATTTTTTTTTTTTTACAGCTCTGTGGAGCTATAACTTACATACAATTTGATGTAAAACAATGAGTTTTGACATATGTACACTCAAGACACCATGACCTCAAAATAATAAACATATCCATCCGCCCCCAGAATGTCCTCACGCGCCTTTATAACTCACGCTCCCCTCACCCTCCAGCCCCACTCCCAAGCAACCACTGATCCACCTGTCGCTATAGTTTACATCTTCTAGACTTACACGGTGGACTCATTCGATACAGGGTTTTTCTGTTTGGTCTGGCTTTCACTCAGCATAATTATGTTCACATTCACCTGTGAAACTGTCTATTAACAGGTCATTCCTTTCTTTGATTGCTGAGTAGTGTTCCAGCGTGCAGATGTAGTTTGTTCACCTACTGACGCTAGTTTTAGCCTAGCACAAGTGAAGCTGACGGAAACATTAATGGACAGGTAGTGGATATACACCTTCCTTTCTCCTGGTTAACCACCTAGGAATGGAAAGTGAAAGTCTCTCAGTCGTGTCCGAGGCTTTTGTGACCCCATGGACTGTATACAGGGGAATTCTCCAGGCCAGAATACTGGACTGGGCAGCCTTTCCCTTCTCCAGAGGATCTTCCCAACCCAGGGATTGAACCCAGGTCTCCTGCGTTGCAGGCAGATTCTTTACCAGCCGAGCCAACCAGGGAAGCCCATGGAGTGGAAAGGCTGGGTCATATGACATGTGCGTATTTAACATTTTAAAATCGTTTTTAAACAACAGTTACAGCTTTCCACCTGTGGGCAGGCTACCGTAACCCTCCCTGAAGACCTCAGAGGGTGAGCACCATCTTCACACTTGCGCTCTGCTGCGTCCCAGGGCACCCGTGTGTGCGGTGCCCTGGATTCTGTGGCTGCCACCCGGGGACACTTCTTGATCACCTACCTCTGGGGGCAAACACAATTCTGGGCAGCCCTGGGGCACTACACAGGTATCAGCACACTCTCAGTCTTTCTGTGAGAGGCCTATTTGCTTGTCTGGGAGCTCCGACTTGAGGGGCCGCTTCTGCTTCGGCACACTCTGGGGATGGGAACAGAGGTCGGCAGACACCATCTTTTGTTCTCCCTCTGTCTCACTCCAACTCTCTGGTATCTTCTAGAAACGAATTTGTATACTCATCTGGTACCCCAATTTTTGTGACTGCGGCCCAGGGAACACCTCTAGATCACCTGTTTCTGGTGGACAGTGGGACTTAATGCTAGGGGTCCCACAAGCCTGTGAATTTACACACTTTAAAAGCTGGTGACTGAGACCCTTCCTGATAGAACTCTGACAGTTTGGGGTCCACCTGCAACTACCAGGAGCCGCTAAAAATAGGCCACGCAGACAATCACAAAGATGTGAGAGACAACCAAAAAGTCACTCCTCCAAAACTGGGAGAGGTGGCTGTTTTATCTAATGGACAGAAACCAACAGAGAGTTAAGGGAGATGAAGGAGTAGAGGGCTATGTTCCAAGTGAAAGAACAAGATAAAACCTCAGAAAAAGTCCTTACTGAAATGGAGATAAATGATTTACCTGTTAAAGAGTTCAAAATCATGGTCATAATGATGCTCACTTGAGAAAAGAATGAATGAACTTCAACAAAGAGAAATATAAGAAAGTACCAAAAAGAAGTCACAGAGTTGAAGGATACAGTAATTTATCTGAAAAATACACTTGAGGAGTTCAGCAGCAGACTAGATGACAGTAAAAAGGATTAATGAACTCAAACACAGGGCAGTGAGACTCAAACTAACAGAGCAGTAAAAAGAAATAAGAATGAAAAAGAAGTGAAGACTGTTTACGGGACTTGTGAAATAACATCAAGCTTCCCTGGTGGCTCAGACAGTACAGAATCTGCCTGCAGTGCGGGAGACCTGGGTTCAATCCCTGGGCTGGAAAGATCCCCTGGAGAAGGGTATGGCAACCCATTCCAGTGTTCTTGCCTGGAGAATCCGCATGGACAGAGGAGCCTGGTGGGCCATAGTCCATGGGGTAGCCAAGAGTCAGACATGACTGAGCAAATAAGCACAGCATGAGAAAAAGGAAAAAGTGCTGAGAACTCCCCTAACTAGGGATGAAAACACATTCAGATCCAGGAAGTTTGGAAAAGTTCCAAATAAACCTCAGAGAGACCCATACCAAGACACGTTATAATTGTTAAAAGTGGAAACACAAGAAAACTTTCATAAAAGCAGAAGAAATCAGCTAGGTATGTACAAGGGGAACCACCAGAGACTATCAGCAAGTTTTCAGCAGAAACTTTCCAGGTCAGAAGGGAGTGGCATGATATACTCAAGATGTTGAAAGAAAACACTTCCAGACAAGAATATTCAGCAAAGCTGTCATTCAGAATTTAAAAATCAAGTTTTCCAGGCTAGCAAAAAGTAAACCGGCCTTACAAGAATTAAGGCAACTTTCTTAAGCTGAAACATAAAGGCCACTAAGTAATAGTAGGAAAATATATGAAAATATAAATCTCACTGGTAGAGGTAAATACAGTACAATTTAGAAAAATAAAACGTAAAACTAACGGTAGTGTGGATGAGTTACTCATAAAGCCAGTATGAAGGTTAAAAAAATACACTAGCAAAGATATAACAGTTAAGGGATATACAAGATAAAATGGTGTAAAATGTAACAACAACAACAACAAAAAAACAAAACATGGGGGATAGAGTAAAATGTAGAGTTTTAGAATGACTGAAACTGTGACTGTTAATAAGTTATGTGTAACCCTCACGGTAATCATAAAGCAAAAACCTATTCATGGGAGATTCACAAAAGGTCTGAGAAATAAAAGAATCTAAACATACTATACAGAAAGCCATCAGGACTTCCCTGGTGGTCCAAGGGTTAAGAAGCCACCTGCCACCGCAGGAGCCGTGGATCCAGCCCTGCTCCAGGAAGCCTCCACGTGCCGCGGGCCAGCTGAGCCCGTGCGCCACGACTCCTGAGCCCACGCTCTGCAACTACTGGAGCCTGAGCGCCCTAGAGCTGGTGCTCCACAGTACGAAAGCCACCACCACGGGAAGCCCGCACAGATCACCCAGACAGAGCATCAGAAAGCACACATCAGTTTTAAACAGACACGTGAGGCCAGGTAACCTTAACGCATACATACAGAACATTTCATCCAAAAGCAGCAGAACATATTCTTGTCAAGTGCACCTGTGACAATCCCCAAGACAGATCATATACTTAGGCCACAACACAACTCTTAATAAACTTAAGACTGAAATCACATCAAGCATCTTTTCCAGTCACACCAGTCTGAAACTAGAAATCATCACAAGAAGAAAACTGGAAAATTCGCAAATAAGTGGA
Source organism: Bos mutus (assembly GCF_027580195.1). NCBI lineage: Eukaryota > Metazoa > Chordata > Mammalia > Artiodactyla > Bovidae > Bos > Bos mutus. The sequence continues at coordinate 48,297,341 of NC_091635.1, forward strand.
GATTAAACCATGTTACTGAACAACCAATGGGTCATAGAAGAAAACAAAAGAGAAATAAAAGCATACCTGCGACAAATTAAAGTGGAAATACAGCATACCAAAACCTATGGGAGACAGCAAAAGCAGTCCTAAGACGCTCAAAATGACAGATGCCGGCACGTCAAGAAACAAGATCTCAGAGAGTCTAACTCGACACTTCAAGGGAACCAGGAAAAGAACAAAGTCCCACGTTAGTAAAAGGAAAGCAGTAACGAAGATCAGAGTGAAAAGAAACAGAGTCTATGAAAGACAGGAAGGGCTTCCTCGGTGGCTGAGTGGCTGAGACTTCCAGCTCCCGCTGCAGGGGGCTTGGGTGTGATCCCTGGTCAGGGAACTCGATCCCACAGGTTGCAACAAGAGCTCGCGTGCTGCCACGAAGACCAAAGATCGGGTGCTGCAACTAAGCCCCAAAGCAACCAAATAAACATTTTTAAAAAGACAATAGAAAAGATCAATGAAACTAAGAGGTCACTCCTTGAATAGATAAACAAAATTGGCAAATCTTTAGCCAGACTCACACACACAAAGGACTTAAAATCAGACGTGAAGGAAAAAATTTCACAACTGATACACAACAGAAATACAGAGGATCATTAAGAGACTACTAGTAATTATACACCTAGGCTGAATCATGAAGAAATAAAAAATGTGAACAGACCAGTAACCACGAAGAAGACTGAATCCCTCATCAACCCCCACTTCCCACAACCCCGTGCCACCAATGAACAAAAGTTTAAGATACAGACAGCTTTTCTGGTGAATTCTACCAAACATTTACAGAATATGTACCAATCCTCAAACTCTTCTAAAACACAGAAGAGGAGCAAACACTTCTAAACTCATCCTACAAGGCCAGCATGACATTAATACCAAAACCAGACAAGGACACCACAAGAAAATTACAGACCAGTATCTCTGATAAACCTAATGGAAAACTCCTCAACAAAATATCAACAAACTATATTGCTGAATATACTAAAAGGATCATACACAATGATCTGGTGGAATTTATCACAGGAATTCAAGGATGGTACAACATCTGCAAATCAGTGTGACACACCGCAATAATGAAAGGATGGAGCCATAAAACTGAGAAGAAAATCCAGGAGGCAAGCCCCTTGACATTGGTCTTAGGAGTGATATTTTGGATTTGGCAACAAAAGGAAAAATAAACGAGGACAACATCAAAGTAAAAAGCTCTTGCACAGCAAAGGAAACTAAATGAAACAAAAAGCCCTCATGTGGAAGGGGAGAAAATATTTGCAAATGATTTGACCAATAAGGGGTTAAGATCCAAACTATATAAAAAGTGCATGCAATTCAATAGAAAAAAAAATCAAATTTTAAAATGAACAGAGGGTTGAATAGACATTTTCCCACAGAAGAAATACAGATGGTCAACAGGTGCATGAAAAGGTATTCAACATCACTAATGATCAGGGAAATACAAACCAAAACCTCACTTCACTATCAAAAAGACAAGAAATAATAAGTATTGGCAAGGATGTGGAGGAAAAGGAACCCACTGTTTATGCAAATATAAGTTGGTGCAACCACTGCAGAAAACCATCTGGAGGGTCCCTGAAAAGTTAAAGATAGGATCACTGTATGAACTGGCAATTCCATTTCTGGGTATTTATCCAACAAAGATAAAAACACTAACTCAAGAAGACAGACGCATCCCCACGTTCACTGCCAAGACATGGAAACAACCTAACGTGTCCATGCGTGGATGAACGGAGAAAGAAAATGTGGTACAGATACAAACACCATGGAGTATTAATGAGCCATTAAAAAAGAGAGCTTGCCATTTACAACATCATAGATGGGTCTTGGGGGCATTATGCTAAGTCAGTCAAATATTGCATAGCAGCAGTTACACGTGGAATCTTAGAAAAAAAGAGCTCAAAGCCACAGAGAACAGATTGCTGGTTCTCAGAAGTGGGGATTAAATGGATGAAGAGGCTTAAAAGATACAAACTTCCAGTTTTACAGTCAGTCACGGGGACGTGATATGTAGCATGGTGGCTATCTGCGCTGTACTGCATATTTGAAAGCTGCTACGAGAATGATCTTAGAAGTTCTTGCCACAAGAAAACTTTGTTAACTACGGTGACAGACTTTACCGTGGTGACCATTCTGCAGTATGTACACACGTGGAATCGTTACGTGGCATTCCTGAAACTGACGTAACGTGCTGCAGCTTTATACCGCAGTGGCGCTCACGCTTGGCGAGCATGAGAATCACCTGGAGGGCTTGTGGAAGCAGACTGCTAGGCCCCGCCCCCAGAGGTCCTGACCTAGTGGTTCGCAGAGGGGGCTTGGGAGCCGGCATTTATTTCCCAGGTGACGCTGCTGCTGCTGGCCGGGGGACACTGAGCACCCTGCAGAGGTGATGCCGCGGTGCGCCGCCGATCCCCCTTCCAGACTGAGGCACTCAGAGTGCCGGTGCTGACCCCTCAGCGTCTCCCCAGAAACTGCCCTTGCTCGCTACAAGGGAGCTGCCTCTCCCAGGCTTACCGCCCCTTGTGTGGGGCCCACATCGGCCGACCAGTAACACAGGGGTCGTGTGTAGGTGAAATCGCATCAAGAAGACAAAGCTGCAGCTGCATGAGGAAACGAGTGCGGACGTGAGGGTTAAATGTACATGGAAATGGGCAGAACTTTGGGAGAACAGCCCGTCCTGCAGCAGAGCGCAGTCCCATGCCGCTTCCAAGTCTCTCCCTGGCAGAATCCTAATAGTTTAAAAAGCAAAGTCACCACGTGGCAATAAACACACCAAGTAAGGCTTCTGAACTGCTGCTGCTAACTCCTTCCTCAGTGCGGAAGATGCTAATCAAATTTCCTACCAGGTTATCCAGTGACTGTCTAATTAAGAGGGATTCATGTCCTGTGGTCTCCCAAATAATTATCCTGTTTGGGAAGCCACTTGCCCTCCTGAGGCTGGGGTCCCAGGCTCACTGGCCTTTTCAGCGGCAAGGTCTTTATCAAGGGCCATGGTTAAGGGATGGGCGGGCTGAAAGCCTAGCTCACTCAGTTAACTCCTCCTTCGCTGGGCAGTGAGAGAGTACTTAAACTGCAGGGAAAAGCAAGCAGATTGTGAATCCCTGGGGCAGAATCCAAGTGAGACAGACAGGATGCTCCCTCCCTGCTGCTGCTTGTCAGTCTCGTGCCAAAAACCTGCTTAAACTGCCAAAGCCGAGTCCAAGGTTCAGAAAAACAACTTCTGCCAGAGAGCACTCAGAGGGCACTGGTATACAGACGCTCCTCTGACCGCGACTCCCAAACCCTTCTCGCAGACCGGAAACATAAGGTTCAGAAAGGGCGAGGGATCTCAGCTGGGAGAGGGCAAGGCGCTGGGCTCTTCACGAGAAGAGGCCCAAGGTGGCCAGGCTCCCGGCTCAAGCCCACCGCTTCACGGTGCCCGTGGGGCGCGGCTGCAGCCTCCTCACCCGCCCTTCCAGCGCCCCACGCCACCAGTGCCTTCGGTGCATGAGAGGGGCCTTAGCTCTGCCTAAGCAGATCAAGGGCTCCACACAGAAAAGACTGACCCAGATAGGCTGAGCTGCTCCGGCTTCTTCTACTGCCCAGAAGACGGAGACAGCGTCACAGACGGTACAGCCTCCAGGTCCCAGAAAGCCCTCCTGATGGCAGAGGGAGGGACCACCGCGAGGAGCAGGCCCCGGGAAGGCAGAGCAAGAAGCCCTAGTCTTCTTCACGTCTAAGATGAGCAGATTCTAATCAGAGTGAATAAAAGAAAACATGGGTATGACATCACAGGTGTGTCAAAATCAACCCAGTGAATGTATGCAGGGAAAACCGGGTATCTACTGGGAGAGTAAAGACTGACCATGTTTGAGGGGTCAGGGGTTCCAAGGTGCCCTCTGAGTGACAGCACTGCTCCCACTGCAGCGCCCTGGTCTCTGGGACAAGGGTGACCAGAGAGAACGCCAAGGAATGTCCACGTCGCTGTCCATGGTGTTCAGCTCATTCACTGATGTTCACAGCGTTCAGCTACATTTACTTCTGAGAGGGAACAAATGCTTTCTGGGCCAGGAGAATAGGGGTGAGGTGAAGGACAAAAAGGAGGAGCTGTCCTAAACCAACCCCAGGGAGTTGTGTTTTTTTTAACAAGTTATAAGAAATGCCAGGGATGATGCTGGTCTCTGAATAATGAACATCAAAGGGCTAAGTGCTAAACAAAATGCAGAATTAGTGTCTACCTGGGGGGCCTATAATCTCAGGAAAGCATAAGCTTTAACAACTGGAGTGCTCCTGGGATGTGGGGGCCAGGATCTAACCCGGAGCAGGTGCAGACTGGCTACCTGCAGTCTAATCACAGGATCCATCCCACTGCCACAGAAGCCACCTTTTAAAAAAAAAAATCACGACAAGAAAACCACTAGAATCAGGACTTAAAGAACTGAAATTCTATCTACAGCTTTTTCTTCTTTTGAATAAGCAGAAAAAAATGGCCACAGTGGTGCCAGTGATGACCCTTTAAAATGATCTAAGGTATTTTTAGCTTTAGGAATTTCAGAGGTTTGTAATATATACTGGAGGCCTATACTTTTTATTTTTTTAATACACAAAAAGCCTATGTAATCACATTTTCTTCTTCCATTAAATGTCTACTTTCAAAAAAAAACACCCTTAAAGTCATCAAAATAGAGGCATTAGCCTACATTGCTGTAAGTAAATAAATACTACTTTTTTCATTATTAAATCAGAAATGTGTTCCATTGGGGGGACTTCCCTGCCGGTCCAGTGGCTAAGACTCTGTGCTCCCAATGCAGGGGGCCTGGGTTTGATCCCTGGTCGGGGATCTAGATCCCACGTGCCACAGCTAAGAGTCTGCATGCCACAACTAAAGATCCCGTGTGCAATAACAAAGACCTGGAGGAGCCAAATAAATATAAATATTCAAAAAATATTAAATAAAATAAATGTGTTCCACTGGGGAAAAAAGTTAACTCTTACAAATAAAAACCACAGTGTGGCAAAATTCAAGGGGAAGAAAAAAAACTTTCTGATAAAACATTGAGAATAAAAAAATTCAAACAAATACTGAGCTGCATTCATGTTAAAACGAAGTAAAAAATATTCACAAATTGTTCTCACTTATCTAGAGAGCTAAATTGGGAAAGCTAATTTGCTAAAACATCTTAGTTTTGGGGGAGGGGTTGTTTTTTCTTTTCCTGCCATATAATTTAACTGATGCAATGGTTGGGAAGAGGACAGATATGCATCACACACAGAGAACTAAGGGATCTGAGAATCACCCTTTTGATAGTTTGGCCACAGATATCCCATAGAGTGCAGCTGTAGAGCAACTGCCTGTGTCGTCGTGGCCTGACTGACATCTCGATATCCTCCTATGGACTACCAACCGGCCCACGAACTGAGCCTAACAAAGGCTTATCATTTTAAGGCACTAGCCAGCTGCTGGGTGGAGAACAGACCACAGTCCAAAGGAAGACAGGAGCAGTCCAATTGATGAGAGCTGGGAAAAAAGCATGCCGACAGTGACAGGGACACACAGACCTCAGAAGTTTAGCTCCACTGATAAACTCACAGATTCTCATGTTGCAAACAGAATAAGAGACTATAAATAACTACCTATAAAAGGTGAAAGTATGCATGTACTTGTATCAGAGGCAACCTGTTCCCATTTGGAACTGAGGTTTTGAACCTGGTCCTCGTCCCCCTAGATGTTTATCTGCCGCTTATTCACACAACAGTATTTCCTGAGTTCATGCCACGTGTTTACACTATTCCAAGTGCTGCTGGGGACTACGGTAGAATGTATTTGCCAAAAATGGCCACAATAACACCCTGCATCCCACGTGACCAACCAAAACAGAACAGTAGAAGTGACGCTTCTGAGGCTAGACCATGAACAAGTCATACACCTCTCCTTGGTCTCCTAACGCGTGCTCTTGGAACCCAGCTGCCATGCTGTGAGGCAGCCCAAAGAAGCCAGAGTCACCGTGTGGAGAGGTCACTTGTGCGAGTTCCAGCCAGCAGCCTAGCGGACGTCCCAGCTGACAGCCAGCATCAACTACTAAATATGTGAATCAAGACACTTCAGTGGTTCTCGGGACTTTCCTGGAGGTCTAGTGGCCGAGACTTCACACTCCCAGTGCAGGGGGCATGGGTTCCATCCCTCGTCAGGAAACTAGACCCCACATGCTGCAACTAAGACCCAGCACAGCCAAATAAATAAATAAAAGTATTAAAAAAAAAAAGACACCCCAGTGAACCTAGCTCCCAATCATCAAGTCACCTCCAGACACTGTGGAGCAAAGACAAGTTGTCCTTACTACATAAGGTCCAAATTCTTGACCTACAGGAATCTGTGAGCAAAAGAAAAATGACTTTTACACCCCTGGGTTCTGGAATGGTGTGCTATGCACCAAGAGTCACCAGAACAGGGATATAGGGTAACAAGAGACATCACCCTGTGCTAGGATTTCATCATCTTCAAGACATGACACAAGATATACATATAAAACAGGTGAGCAACAATAAGAGACTAACATCAAGTGAGTCGAATGAGTGGTGCAAACAGTGGGTGCTGCAGCAATGCAGAGAAGGCACAGGGTCAAGACAAGGCAAAACAGTCAGTGGTGCTGAAAACCTGAGCTGCTGCTCGGGGAAGTGTCTCAGAGACTACACTATCATGCTTTTTCTCCAATCCATTTAAAGCAGGCGCCATTCTGTTCCTGCTTTGCAAGAAGTCTCCCTATTTGGAGATTCCAAATGAAGAACACCAGCCCTTCGCTATAGCCCCTCACTGCTCACCAAATGTGGTCCAGGGCCCAGTAGCCATCAACCTGGAGCCTGAATGCAGAATCTCGGGCCCCACCCCCACACCTGCGGAATCCGATTCTGCAGCTTAACAAGATCCCAGGTAAGCTGTACACACTCTGAAGGGTGAGAGGTGCAGGTCTCATTAATCTGCCTCTGTCAGTCCCGCAGGACTTGCAAACTCAGCGCCTGTTTTGCTGAAGCCACAAGAGCACGCTCAGCCTCTCCGGGATCAGTATCCTTGTGCTGTCATGGTTCCCAGATGAGGAATCCAGTAAACGGACGCCAAGAGGCTTTCCCAGACTCTACCCAGAAAGTGAGCACCCCCACTGGGGCTAGAACCCCTTCTCCACGAGTGGTTCATTTGTTGATGAGTCATACAATCTGACCACAACAGACTGACTGAAGACTACCAAAATGTACATCTCACCAGGGAAGAAAACAAAAACTACAGAAAGAAAGAAATTAAGGAATGTAAGGCTGGTCTGATTGTGCTTTACCTATAATATGGATATTCATCTAAAATATCCTAAACCGCTAAGTGGTGTGAGATGGTCTTTGGGTGTGAAAAATCTGATCAACTTGAACCAAGAAAATGGGTGGAATATTTCCACAATCACATTTAAGCTTGCTTGGTAATAAGTGGAAACCAATTTATGCCACAGCCTATACAAATAATACTTTAACATGAATCATAGATTCCTGGTAAACTCTGATTTCCATAGGGAAGAATATCTGGACCCACAGTATTCAGCTGTGCTGTGCTTAGTCGCTCAGTTGTGTCCGACTCTTTGCCCTCCAGGCTCTTCAGTCCATTGGGATTCTCCAGGCAAACACTGGAGTGGGTTGCCATGCCCTCCTCCAGGGGATCTTCCCAACCCAGGTCTCCTGCATTGTAGGTGGATTCTTTACTGTCTGAGCCACCAGGAAAGCCCGACCCACAGTATTAAAAAAAAAAAGAAGAAAAAAATTACACATCAACAACTAAACCCAAGGGAAGTATAAGTTTGCCTCAAAATTCCTTGAAAAGCAGAATCGTGATATCTCAGGTCCATTCACAAATAAGATCTCAGTACTTAGATGCTCATTATTAACTTAAAGAAGACAAAAAGGAATTTCAAAATTAGAATAAACTTCATAGGACTAAGAGCTCAAGAGTGAAGAGTTGAGCACTCTGATCATCTAACCATCCGACGTCTCACTGGATATATCAATATCTTTACAACTCAAGCTGTAAGACCAGAAACTATAAAACTCCTAGAGGAGAACATAGGCAAAACACTCACCGACATACATCACAGCAGGATCCTCTATGACCCACCTCCCAGAATATTGGAAATAAAAGCAAAAGTAAACAAATGGGACCTAATTAAAATTAAAAGCTTCTGCACAACAAAGGAAACTATTAGCAAGGTGAAAAGGCAGCCTTCAGAATGGGAGAAAATAATAGCAAATGAAGCAACTGACAAACAACTAATCTCAAAAATATACAAGCAACTCCTACAGCTCAACTCCAGAAAAATAAATGACCCAATCAAAAAATGGGCCAAAGAACTAAATAGACATTTCTCCAAAGAAGACATACAGATGGCTAACAAACACATGAAAAGATGCTCAACATCACTCATTATCAGAGAAATGCAAATCAAAACCACTATGAGGTACCATTTCACGCCAGTCAGAATGGCTGCGATCCAAAAGTCTACAAGCAATAAATGCTGGAGAGGGTGTGGAGAAAAGGGAACCCTCTTACACTGTTGGTGGGAATGCAAACTAGTACAGCCACTATGGAGAAGAGTGTGGAGATTCCTTAAAAAACTGGAAATAGAACTGCCTTATGATCCAGCAATCCCACTGCTGGGCATACACACTGAGGAAACCAGAATTGAAAGAGACACGTGTACCCCAATGTTCATCGCAGCAATGTTTATAATAGCCAGGACATGGAAGCAACCTAGATGTCCATCAGCAGATGAATGGATAAGAAAGCTGTGGTACATATATACAATGGAGTATTACTCAGCCATTAAAAAGAATACATTTGAATCAGTTCTAATGAGGTGGATGAAACTGGAGCCTATTATACAGAATGAAGTGAGCCAGAAAGAAAAACACCAATACAGTATACTAATGCATATATATGGAATTTAGAAAGATGGTAACAATAACCCTGTATACGAGACAGCAAAAGAGACACTGATGTATTATAGAACAGTCTTTTGGACTCTGTGGGAGAGGGAGAGGGTGGGATGATTTGGGAGAATGGCACTGAAATATGTATAATATCATATATGAAACGAGTTGCCAGTCCAGGTTCGATGCACGATGCTGGATGCTTGGGGCTGGTGCACTGGGATGACCCAGAGGGATGATATGGGGAGGGAGGAGGGAGGGGGGTTCAAGATGGGGAACACATGTATACCTGTGGTGGATCATTTCAATATATGGCAAAACCAATACAATATTGTAAAGTTAAAAAAAAAAAAAAAAACTCAAGCTGTGAGCCTCGACTTTCTCCCCACGGGGATTTCTTTTTCATGCCCCTGGCCAAATTCCACATTTTTAGTACTTTTATACCAAATTAATTTCATTTGTAAACTATTGATGAATTAACCTCCCATTTTTCTTTATAAACCAAAAGTGAAAGTCACTCAGTCGTGTCCAACTCTTTGCGACCCATGGACTCTATAGTCCATGGGATTCTCCAGGCCAGAATACTGGAGTGAATACTGAGCCTTTCCCTTCTCCAGGGGATCGTCCCAACCCGGGGAAAGAACCCAGGTCTCCTGCCTTACAGACGGATTCTTTACCAGCTGAGCCACTAGGGAGGCGGCATGTATGAGTTTCTGAGCTGAACAAGATAACCAGGCTAGGTCTCTCCAATTAGCTGGAGGGAGGGAACCTGATAATGCCACACATACCCCTATATCCCTGCCAAAGGACAGCAGGCTTTCCGAATTCTGAGGGCAACTGTGTATCTCAGCCTTCCTGGAGCAAAGGGAGAAATCAAAGTTTTAGTTAAACAGGAGTCAAAGAACATAGTATCCTCAAGTTATTCCCTTGGCTTTACCTGTCTCCTAAAGAAATAATCTTGGACTTCCCTGGTGGCTCCATGATAAAGAATCCTCCTGCCAGTGGAGGAGACACGGGTTCAATCCCTGATCCAGGAAGATGCCACATGCCATGGAACAACAGAGCCCAAACGCCACAACTCCTGAGCCTGTGCACCCTAGAGCCCGTGCTCGGCGACAAGAGAAGCTGCTGAAACTAGAGAAAGCCCACACACAGCAACGAAGACCCTGCGCAGCCAAAACTAAGTGAAATATAGTCTGACACAAAAAGATAATACACATTGTTCTTTGTAGATTACACTACTAATTACTGCTGCTGCTGCTGCTAAGTCGCTTCACTCGTGTCTGATTCTGTGCGACCCCACAGACTGCAGGCTCCCCCGTCACATGCTAAATGAGAATCCACTGGCCTATGAACCTCATTCTGTGTGCCTGTTCAGTCTTGTCTGATTCTTTGCGACCCCACGAACTGTAGCCTGCCAGGCTCCTGTGTCCATGGGATTATCCCAGCAACACTGGAGTGGGTTGCCATTTCCTTCTCCAGGGCATCTTCCCAACCCAGGGATCAAAACTGTGTCTCTTGCATCTCCTGCATTGGCAGACCGATTCTTTACCACTAGCGCCACCTGGGAAGCCCCCAAACCTAAACTCTACTCTTGTTCAAATCAGGGGCCGGCAAACTGTGGCAGGCGGGCCACGTCTGGTCAGGCATCTCTTTCTCTACCGCCCATGAGCTAAGAATGGTTAATACATTTCTAAACCGTTAACAGAGAACTCAAAAGAACAGCATTCCATGGCACACAGCAACTGTATGAGATTAAAATTTCAGTGTTCATGAGTCAAGTTTTTACTGGAGCACGGCCACACTCATTTGTTACATATTAACTACGCCTTTTTGTGTCACAAGGTACATTTAAAACAGCAAGTTAAATAGTTGCAACAGAAACTGTATGACCCAGGAGCCTAAAATATGTACTATCTGACCCTTCATAGAAAAAAAACTGCCTACCCCTGAAATTATGTTATAAAGCCATCACAGCAGATGGCAAAGAAATATTTTTCCAAGTGGCCCTAAGAACCCTGCATGAGAATCCTGCATGAGACTCACTGGGCTGCTGGCTGGAAGGCTCCAGAGGTGCTCTATCGCCTACGTCACTGTTTACTAGTCAACAGAAGCAACACCCTCTTGTTAAAGAGTTTTCTCCTGCCACTCCGCAACCTCAAAGACCTAAAGAGTCAGAAAGACCCGCCACAGTCCATTGACGATGGAACTGTTCTGGGACAAGGCACCAGTGGGCCCAGGAGTTACATATGAATTTCAAAAGAGCCCCTCTGTCCATGGAGACCTCCAGATGGTAGCAGAAAGCTGACCAAACTGGATGGGAGGTCACTCTCTGTCAACATAAGGTTAAGAATGGGAAATGATGAGGTGAGCAGGCAGGGCCGTGACCTCGGCACCAGAGCTCCTCCTCCTCCCTGCAACAGGGGGAAAACGCAGTTCCTCTGCAAATTACATCCTTTGGAAAAGGATATCAAAAAACACAAATAAGATATCTCCCCCATCACAAAGGTTCTGACTCTACTTTTCATCTTCCCCCGTGGGTATCTTTTCTCAAAAAATTCTAATTTATATATAAGTAGTTTTTTTAAAATTATGGTTATTTTAGAGAATCTGGGGGGCGGGGGGGAACCCTTTAGTATATTACAAATCTTATATTCTTTTGCGTGTGTATCTGTGTGCTTAGTCACTCAGTGGTGTCTGACTCTTTGTGACCCCATGGACTGGGATATTTTCCCAGGAAAATACTGGAGTGGGTTGCCATCTCCTTCTCCAGGGGATCTTCCCAACCCAGGGATCGAACCCAGGTCTCCTGCACTGCAGGCGGATTTCTTTACTGCTGAGCCATCAGGGAAGCCCTGTTTTCATTTTTTTCTTTTTCAGATGCTAGTTTATCAGTTAATTTCATGGTGACAGTTGAAGGGTGTTTTCTGAACCTACAGAACTGTAATTCTGCCCCCAGGATATAAACAGACTGTTAGCAGATAATACCAGGTACACGAGATGCTCAACACACACCTGGACTTAATAATTTAATAATTGTCCTGATATGACCTCCCTATCCTCTCTCCCTCCCTCTTTCCTCTTCTCTCTCTCTCTCTCACACATGCACCAGTTTTAAATCCAGCTAGCAACACCAAACACAAGCGATTCAAGTTAACCCAGCAACTGGTTACTCAGAGAGCAGGAACTATCAACCCCAGTTGTGAATTACCTCTACCATCCAGTACGAAGGGAGACCTGGAGAAACATTTCAAAGACTGTGAAACCATTTCTTCTCATAGCAAAGAAGCTGTGGTTCCTGGTATTGCCAGGGAATTCCTGCGTTGGTGCCTCTCGGGATCTGTACGTGTACACAAGCATGTGAGTACCAACCCTCCCTCAGACGGTATTTTCACAACGACTAGCCTGGGTTCCTGCACACGTCACACTCTAAGCCTGCACATTCAGGGCCTGGAACCAGGCAAGTCTTCTCCAGCACGACACACCTCACCACTACAAGGCATCTCGTGGCCCAAGCGGTAAGTCTTCCAAAACCTTGACAAGACTACTAGACACTTTAATTTTTAATGCTTCCTTTTACAATCTTTAAATTGCCCTATAACTACACATCTATCTAAGAAAAAAAAGACCTTTGGAAGGATTCTATTGTATATTTCTCAGCCATAGAGTGGAAAACCATCTCTGGCGCTGGGTGTTATGTTAGATCAAACCATACAATTAAACATAAGTATATAAAAATACAGTGGTACAGGAAGGGCCAGGGGTCAAATCAAACCACCTCTGTGACATTTATTCATTCACTCAGGAAATATCCAAACATATTGTGGTTAAACAGCAAGCACAGTGGATTCTAAATTCAAGGCTGACACCACTGGAGGAATGTAAATTGGTACAACCACTTTGGAAAATTGGCCTCAGCTAGTAAAGTTGAGGATACGCGCATCTATGACACAGCAGTACTCATCTGCCCTGGACCAGAAAGAACTCAGACGTCCATCAACAGCAGATGACAAATAGATAAATGTGGAATATTCATGCAAATATGAACTAATTACAGTCACAGGTAACAACATGGATGAATCTTAAAAAACTGTAATGCAGCAAGAATTCAAACCAAAAAATCATATACATGTGTAAATACATATATGAATGTATATATACACACACTTACATATATACACATATGTGACATGGGCTGCCACCCCCAAAGAAAGGATTTACAAGAATACCTACTTTGATTCTCCTTGCATAAAGATGAAAACCAGGCAAAATGAAACTATATTGTTTAGAGATCAGTCTTTAGGTGACAGGACCTCCCTAGCAGTACAGTGGATAAGAATCCACCTGCCAATGCACAGGACATGAGTTCAAACCCTGGTCTAGAAGATCATACATGCCTCGCGGCAACTAAGCTTGTGAGCCACAACTGCTGAAGCCTGCGTACGTAGAGTCCAAGTTTGGAAACAAGAGAAGCCGCAAGCAGCAGCTTGCACCACGCAACGAGCACAGCCCCCGCTCACCGCAACCAAGGAAAGACTGTGCACAGGAACAAAGACCCAGAGCAGCCAAAAATGAAATTAATTAACTAAAATATACATATATTTAGGTGATAAAAACTATAGAAAAGAAAGGGGATGATTTTCACAAAAATGAAGCTAGTACTGGCTAGGTTACCTCTAGGGTGAGGAGAGACGTGGTCATTGGGAAAGAGTGTGCTTCCTGACCTGCAAGATGGTTACAGCTGTGTATTCTTTAAAATAATTAAGTTATCCATTTATGTTTTATACCCTTTTGTGTTCTACTATTCACAACTTAAGAAAGGTTAAATAAACACAATGTTGGTTTTCAGGAATTCAGAAGCCTTACAAATTCTGGCCAATCTGGGGAGAGAATCCTTCTGCTTGGAATATCACTACCGCCTGTCAGTTTCATGAGGTCAGGACCTTATTTGCCTTCTACCCCAGTAGTCAGCACTTAACTTTTCACATAGCAGAAGTCTTAATAAATGTCTAACACATAAATCCATAAACTCTTTTTTTTTGGCCATGTCCAGCAACTTGTGAAATCTTAATTTCCCTGATCAGGGACTAGACCCAGGATTCAGCAGCAAAATTGCAGGGTCCTAACCACTGGACCACCAGGAGCCCATAAACTCTTTGACGTGAATTTTGTTTTAGCTCATCTATCTTCTGAAATTACTGATTTGAACAGTTTTCACGGAAAACGTTAATGTTTTCCTTTCTCTGTCTTCACCCCAGTGAGACTGTCATAAATAACTAAAGCTATCATCTTAAACGCTCGCTAAGTTTACACCCAGGACTGTTGCTTCAGCAACTCCCTTCGCCTTCCACTCCCTTTTACGCCTCCTCACAAGCAAAGAAAAGACAAATATACGAGATTTTTTAATGGCAAAGTTTTCCTTTGCAACCAAGAGAAGCACCAAGGATCTTAATGATTTAATTGTTTTAAAGTTAAGAAAGGATCATTTGCCTATTGTCTGGAGCAAATACTACCAGTGCTATCAGGGTTAGTAAAACTTAATGACTAGCTGGACTAAAAGCACATAGCTACCTGTTCTAGACAGAAACCAAGTGTCTATAAACAGGACATTTTAAAGTTAATACTTAAAAATAATAAAATAAAATAATTTAGTTAAAAATGTCACTCAGAAAAAAAAAAAAGAAAAGCTAGAAGTTTTCAGACTATGCAAACCAGAAAAAAGAATCATTCTGTACAAACATTCAAAAAAATGCTTAGCAAAGTCTGAAAGAAAACACATAAACCAATAAAAATATACACAGCAATTACTTTGGCGACAGATGCTCAAAAGAAAGTTTTAATCTTATCTGTAAAGTTTTAATTTTTTAAAACAGAATGTTTAATTCTTGTGGTATTGGGAAAAAGTATTTGTAAACCATCTTGCCTTAAAATAAAATCCCAATTGCGAAAGAATCTACCAAACAAAGATTCCTCCTTAGGAGCCAACATGTAAAAATGCTAAAGTTTTAAAGGATTTCTTGGCCTTACACACCTGGCCAGTTTTTTTTTTTTTAAATAATAAGAATATATACTTATACCATTGTATTAAAGAATATTGCAGAAATCATACCTGCATTCAACCACTGTGAGAGAGTTCAACTGAGAACTCAGCATAGACAGACACGTTGGACAGTGACGTTCAAAAGCCTTGGAATGAAGGAAACTGTCTCCCGTTTTATGGGGGGAAAGCCAAAAATATCAAGCATCTACCTCTCCTCCCCCAAGCGTCAGAAGATGAGTCAGAGCTGGAGGCAGGAATAGGGCCCATGTGTCAAGCCGCCCGTGCAGGGCGCCTTCCTACCTTCACAAGGCAACCCTCTGCCCCTACCCAGGTCAGGGTCCCTGCCTCAGCCTGTCTCTGGTGTGAAGGCTCAGGGGTGTCTCCTGAAGAGGCAGCTATTCATTCTAACGGGTGCCCCCTTCCCCGCATTTCTAAAGACAACCCGAGAATGGAGGCCTCTAGGAGCCCACAATAAGGAACAATCACGAAACACCAAACGCAGCGCAAGACAGTGGAGCTTCCACACGCGTTCAGATAACTTTGGAAAGAATACAGCACCTTTGTTCCTCTGGTTGTAAAGAGCAGGAAACACACGGAGAGCAGCTATGACTTGTCTGGTATCACTTAACTCTGTGACACCGCTGAGTCTCAAGCATGGAGATGCTGACAGTTCCAGCCTCTGTGGCTTTTAACTGCTCTGTACAATCTCAGGGAGTCAGTTCCAACATTCCATGACACTTCTGACTAAGAATCCCTCATGGACTAGGAATTCCAGGAACCCTGGTCCATATTCTTTTCAGATGAGTAAAGAATCAGGACCTGACTTTTTGCCTCCATGTCCACATCTGTAAAATAGGATGGTACTGCTCTTTACCTACCTCGCTCATAAAACTAAGAACAGCTAGTTAACACATGCTAAATGCCCTGAGGTCTTCCTGGATGAAAAGAACGCGGTACTTAAAAAAAAAATCCCTACACAGTAGAACTGCATTTTAAAGTCACACCTCCTTCCCTTGCCTCTGGGATGCCCAGTTACCATAACAGTAGCTGGTACCATTGGCAACATCCACCTAAATAAAATATAGTTATACAATCCAGAGAAGGCAGCTACATACAACATGCAACTAACTCCTCTCGCACACAAACAAGAACTCAACTTCGCTTTGGAGCAAGGGTACTTAAGAGAAATAAAAAGATAACGTTGGCACTGTGCACACCAATCCACCACCGTAGAGAAACCCTCAAGTTGAATACTTGGCATTGCTGAAAGTCAAGTTGCTTCTATCAATGCACCAGAAACCTTCGGAAGAGGCAAGAAGCCGCCGACGCTCCCGAGGCTCGGAGCCGGAGAACGGTGGCGGCGGGGCGAGGAGGCAGAGAGAGGCCATGGCTGGACCGGGGAGCAGAGGGGTCAAGAAGGGGGAGGGGAGCAGAGAGGATGCTCGCGAGGAGCCGAGGGCCGGGACCCGGGCCCAGGCGGCGCCGCAGCAGGAGAGCAGCCCGGGTGGGCGGCCGGAGTTGGGAGGTGCTCCGAGCGCCCGCGAGGCGGGGCCGGGCGGGAAGGAGGGGTCGCGGCGGAGGTCGCCGGGCCTCTCCTCTCCCCGCCGACCAGAAGATGCGAGAAGCTCCCGGGAGCAGGTGGGGGACGCCGGCACAAAGTTTCTGGAGACCCGGCTCGCGCGGGCCCATGGCTGTCCGCTCCGGCTAGGGCCCACGGGGCCCGGTCGGCGCCAAGTCCCGCCCGCCCGCTGCCCCCCGCCCGAGCCCGCGGGCCCCGTACCGGCTCGCCCAGGCTCGCGGCCAGCGTTCTTCTCTGCTGCGCGGCTCCCGGCGTCTGCGGGCTGGCCGCCGCGCGCACCCTTCCTTCTCTCCTCCGCCCGCGCCCGGGGCGGGCCGCGCGCACGCTCGCTGCGCCCCACCGCCCTCTCACGGGGGCGGGGCGGTCGCTCGGGTAGGGGGCGGGGCCTCGGCGCTCGGGGCGGGAGCGGGGCCTCGGCGCGAGAGGCGCGCGGCGGGCGCCCGGCCTGCAGACCCGGGGGCGCGCGGAGCCGCAGGCGGCGCGCGTGCGCACTGTTCGCTCCGCCGCCGAGTCTGGCATCCCGCGCGCGCATCCCTGGTACCCCGGCAGACCTCTGCTCAAAGGACCGCAGCGGTGTCCCCGTCTGTGTCACAACATCCAACCCTGCTGTTTTCCCACTTGAGCGTCTTCCTCCAAACTAGGTTTCGGCGAGGGCCAAGGGATGGCGAACTAGGGTACTTTGTGGATGTGAGAGGGTTAAAGGCAAGAAAACGATACAAATATAAAAGGTGTGAAGATTGCAGTTAGTGACTAATCTCCTACCCCCACCTTCCATCCTGCAAGGGGGAGCCCGGAGTTGGAACCAAAGAGGGAAGAGAAAATAAATCTCATGGCAGCTGTTGGCTGAATTTTGCTTGGGCAGGTATGGGCAGTTTCCAGCGACTGTGGGAGGCTATGTTGTCAGAGACTCAAGGGGCTATGTGCTGTGCTTAGTCGCTCAGTCGTGTCCGACTCTTTGCCACCCCATGGACTGTAGTCCGTCAGGCTCCTCTGTCCATGGGGATTCTCTAGGCAAGAATGCTGGAGTGGGTTGCCATGCCCTCCTTCAGGGGATCTTCCCAACCCAGGGACCGAATCCCGGTCTCCCGCATTGCAGGCGATTCTTTACCGTCTGACCCACCAAAGAAGCCCAGAAATGGCTATAGATGTGGCCATCTTCGGAGAAGGCAATGGCACCCCACTCCAGTACTTTTGCCTAGAAAATCCCATGGACGGAGGAGCCTGGTAGGCTGCAGTCCATAGGGTCGCTAGAGCCTGATACGACTGAGCGACTTCACTTTCACTTTTCACTTTCATGCATTGGAGAAGGAAATGGCAACCCACTCCAGCGTTCTTGCCTGGAGAATCCCGGGTACGCGGGAGCCTGGTGGGCTGCCGTCTCTGGGGTCGCACAGAGTCGGACACGACTGAAGCGACTTAGCAGCAGTAGCAGCAGCAGTGGCCATCTTCTGCCTGCCCCAAGACCGCCAACCCACTGTCATGAACCACAGGTACCACCTGAGTTTCAAAACACCAAGTCCACACCTTGTGCCTCCAAGGCAGGGCTGAGGGTCTCGGGAGCGCAGGCTGAATGCATTAATTCATGGAGGGCTTATTTGCTGTGTCACTCTGAGGGTCTTTTTTTTTTTCTTTTTAATGTAGGTTTGTCCCTCTATAACCTGAGTAGATGCAGAGCGGACATTCAATACATCCCTGCCCTGGCGGGCGAGGGGAGGTATAAACAACTTCCTCGAGGCTGGGCAGTGAGTCAGGCTCCTGAGAGTCCCGACTCCACACCCAGCCCTTTAGTCACCAGACCCAGCTCCTCATGGGTGTAAATCATTGGCATCAGAGTTGCTGATCAGTCAAACGAGTAATCATAGTTTTGGGAGGAGGGATGGGCGAGGGATGTGAACACAGCGCTTTGGGTTTGCATCCCACTCTCCTGACCTCCTGCATCTTCAACCGCAAGCTTTGAGGCTTTTTCATGCTCTTTCTGATCTCCAACCGGATTCCGAGTCATTCCGTGGGTGCAGGAATATCCAAAAGTTCTGTCTGCTTTCCAGACAAAAATATAACATCAAAGCCATTTTAGTGATCATCTTAAGGGAGCTAAAAAGGCCTAGAATGGAAAGATGTCTAGTTTTCCCATCATAAAGAGAGAAAGCCTTAAAATTAAGCAAAATTAATCTTTCGAAGAGAGAACAATGCAGAATCTGATTCAGGATAACACATTAGTTCAAATCTTGCCTGGGAAAGGCATCTTGCAGTACCAAATTGCACCACCATCAATTCATCCAGTGACTTATTTTTGACATGCCAATTCCAAAATAGCAAAATCTCTAATAGAAACGATTGTATGCTGCTTTCCTCTCTGTTTCTCCCCCCCCAGTCTTTCCTTCAATTTGGTGACTCAGCAGCACGCATAGATACATCCCTCTTCAGATTCAAGCTTGTTTATTACACAGAAGGCAGGTTTCCAGAACAGCTCCTTGGTGACAAGGAACTGGGCATTTTCACACATTGTAGAACTAAGCCTACCATGAAGAATCAAATCCTCATCAGCGAAGAGGAGGGAGGAGGGCTAAAATAAAGTTTGTGCTGAGTGTAATGTATGTGTAAAGATCTAGAGATTAAGGAAAGTAGGAAGAAGTGCTAAACTCAGAAAGATCATTTAGTGACTGTACATATATGCCTGTGGGTAGGGAGGTGCTTTATCCCTTTACAGAATGTGGAAATGTGGGTTTACAGAGGCCTCGACAAAAAAATACAGTTTGAAGGTATTGTCTTCGGGACCAGCAGTGTCGGATAGAACTTTGGGGGCTGGAGATTACCTGTACTGCACTGTCCAGTACGGTAGCTGCTAGCCTCACGTGGCTTTTGAGCTCTTGCAATGTGACTAGTGTGACTGAAGAACTGACTTTTAAATTGTAATTAATTTTAATCAATTTAAATGTAAATAGCCTCATGAGGCCAGTGACTTCCTTACTGGGCAGTGCTTTACTAGACTATAAATAGGTACATTTAAAGGTGTCAATTATTTTAGTTGTAGGAACGTCTTAGAGATCGTCTGCTGTAAAAATCTGCCTTGTCTGTGCCCAGGGAAGGTGTGGATGCTCCTGACTACATCTATATAAGCAGTGCTTTAGAGCAGTGTAGATTCTGTGCAAAATAAGAGCTGATCTGATTAGACCCAGTAAATAAGAGGGTGGAAACGTCTACTCTGCTTGGCTTCTGATGTCTGCCTTTCCAAAAATATTTTCCGTAATTGCTTGGGCAATGACTGCTCCTGAGACTAATCAGACCTTTATGAGTCCCTCAAATAGTTGCATCTTCCACTTATATTGCTTCTTCTGGTTAACAAATGGGTGACAGATTTGACGTATCTGTCACAAGTGGAAGATAGCTGTGTTCAGGGCTCCCCAGTCTATAGCATCTTGATTTCAGGGGGTCATCAGGTCCCAGGGGTCTGGAATGCCTGCTTACTAATACCTGTAATTCCAGAGTCTATGCCATTAATAGCTATAAAAAGGCAAATCCCCCAGGGAAGTAAAGCTTGATGTTATTGTCCTCTCACACATTTAAGAGGGACAGTGGACACGAGGTATCTGGGAGAAAACTGTATAAATGTGGAAAATATTTAAAAACAAAAAAAACCCCAAAACAAGAGGGGTAGAAATAAAAAAAACATATTTCATTTACTATAGAAACTTGCCTAATGCTTGTGCTATTTTATAAGATGTAAGATAGCGCCTTATATGGCTATCATAAGGATTAACTAGATATTATTCATTGCAAAATACTATAAACTTCTATTTGTACAGTCTTACTAGTTCTCATGTAATTTATTTTTCCATCTATAAAAAAGTCACATTACAAAAAAACAAAACACCCAGGAGAGATAGAGAGGGACCTGAAAGCATCACCCCTAATTTTACTACTTAACGAAACAACTATTAGCATCTTTTTCTGATTTTTTTTCTTCCATGCCTGACTTTTTAGTTTTCTTACAGTGTACCTACAATTTTGTAACCTGAGTTCAAGCTTCTTGAGCTAGGCATTATATAAGGAAATATTATTGCAACATGTCTAGGATAACTAGACATTTAGTATCTATCTATCTGTCTCTGAAACGTTCCGCCCTTAATTCAACCCTGGGGCTGTGGCAATGATGCACAGTGATGAAGATTCCAATATAAACAACACCCATGAAAAAATGCACCTGTGCCTATTTTAACATTTGATCTGTGTTCTTCAGAGCTTAGTGTCCCTCTGTGAGACTTTATCGTGGTGTGAATTTACCATTTACCAGGGAAAATCAAAGGCTGCTTCATACCTGGCTGGAGTTAAATGAAAATATTAAAGGCCCAATGGGAAGGGAAGGGAGGTGTCAGGTGAATTATATACTTTATTTATCCCATTTATCTTCATCAAACACAGTTGGGTAGCTTTTATCAATCATAGTTCAGAAATGAGGGGTTAAAAAAGCTTGCCCAAGGTTGTATTATTATTAAGTAGCAGTACAAAGATTAGCACTTAAGTCACCCCAATATGCCAGACAGGTAAACAAGAAAGCATATGCACCCGTCATTTAAAAAGGAAAATAGAGGGATTTGATTTTTTTTTTTTAACTAGAATATATTCATGTATTTCTTGAGGGGAAAAAATTGTTTCAAAGGAAACCTTCAAAGAAAAGGGAAATGAAAAAATAAAATACCTCCTCCCCCACCACAAGTTAGTTACCTCTTGTAGTAATAATACCAGAAATGGTAAGAGATAACTTTAAGGACTTATTAGGTAATTAATGCCACTTTGCATAATCTCCTACAATACCAAAGAGAAAAAACCTGATCCTACTGCAAGGGAGTTAATGACCATATTAGCCCAGGTCCCAGGTTGCAAACATCAGCCCCCTCTAGTTGTAAATTGTGACAATATTCTGACGTCAAACCTCTGAGTATACAAATAAAAACAAGGGCAACTGAAGGGGTGGGGGTGTAGCAGAGGTTCCCAGATTGGTTAGAAGGCAGCATCTACCCTACTGTGTTGCTCATCTGCTCTCTGCTTTGCCAAATAGTAGCAAATCTGTGTTACAGGAAATTGTAAGCCTCAAACAGGACTGCACCCACCCAAAATGTATACATTGTCACAAACATAACCTCTGCAGTTCTGTCTCCAGAACCCTGGAGCAATGTCTGACTACAATCTGGATGCTAATCAGGGATATCTTCCTTCACCAGAGGGCTTCTAAACTCCCAGCCCCTACATCCGCCCCCTCTTGCCACATCTGCTGGAAATCCAAGGCTCGGCTTCCCCCCACCCTCCTCCTTGTTTCCATGGAGACGAAACAGTTTACCAACCCCCACCCAACTCTAAGCCCTGGTTATTTTTAACTGTAAAACTCTGAGCCAGGTCACAGCTGGGATCTGGAAGATGCAATGACGTCTATAGCCACCCCTCTCTCCCACCAACGCCTTCTTTTCTGCAGTTGCTGGGGGTGGAGACACTCCTGGGAGATTTTGCTCTCAAAAGCGTTTTGCTTTACATCATTGAAGCTAAACCTATGCTCACTGAGATCTGACAGGTGTCTTGAATCTGAAACTATGCACACCCAAAACAAGGCAAAGATCTTAGCAGGGGGTGGGGGCAGCCAGGTAAGATGGACATTGCTGTCACCTACCTGTGGCTAGAGCTTAGATAAATGTCCTTTGGTAAAAAAAAAAATATATATATATATCTCTCTCTCTCTCTCTCTCTCAAGATGTCATCCTCTAGGCAAAAAAAAAAAAAAAAAAAAAAATAGGGCTCTGGCTCCTGCCCCCAGTCCAGTGGCTTTTCTGCTGCAGTTTGACTTTGCTTAAAAAGAGGCTCCCCACAGGATACTGTATGGGAAAACCGTTCCACCTCTCAAAGGCAGAGCAAATTCCCACGCGGTGACGGTTGGCCCACTGCGGTGCTCTCCTCCTCTCCTGAGCGTTCCTTTCAGTTCACCCATCTCCGAGGCCCCTGGTACTTGGGAGCTGGTGTCTTCATGGCACTTCTGAACTTTTCACCCCTTTTCAATGATTTTGGGGAAAAGCGATTAAATTACCCTGAAAATGGCTTTTTTCATCTTAGACAACATCCTAAGATCGGAAACTGAAATAAGAACATCAGATACTTAGTCCCAACTCAGTTTTCCAATAGGGTATACTGTTTGGGAACATTAAAATTAAACTCCACAGTGCAGGTCCCAGTATTTTTTTACTTCTTAAAATAATGTTATATGTTGTGATAATGGGGGTGGGGGGTGGGACGGGGAATTCAAATAGTTATCTATTGTTTAGTGAGAGAAAAGAGGGTTAGGTTAGCCAACAATACAGATACGGGGAGTGTACTTGGAAGGAAAGCTCTCCGGGGAGGAGAGAGGTACATTGGAAGTGTTATGAGTTGGCAATTAGCTGTCAGTTCACAATGGCGATGACAGCATTTCAGCATTTTTTGCTTTGATTAGTAATAAAGTGCTGGCTTCTTAAAACAATTGTGAGGCCTTCTCCTCTCCACACTTCTTGAGATGCTACTTCTGATCACCATAACTCGACCAAGACAAGACTAATCGCCAACTACCTGAAAGCTGTCATGTAATATCTCCAGGAGGCCAGAGAAAGCAGAAAAACCATGTGGCTTGATTAAGAACATGAGATTAATTCAATCAAATGGTTTATCTGCTGCCACAGAAATCCATCCCCTGTGCTCGACAGTAGAATGTAAGTGCTTCGGACTTAATTACCCAGCCCAGAAAGATGAAAAACAAATCTGGGCTGGCATAGGTTAACCACAGCTTTCAAAGACAAGGGGAGGTATGGTGCTATTCAAGGCTGTATCTATTAAATCAACATTTTTGTAGCTTTCAGTTTGGGGTATTAAACATTTTAATGGTCATTTTCTACATTCTTATCTCAACTTCCTTATTCCTACTCTTAACAGGGAAGGGGGCCCAGTACGTAACACATACCAAGCAAGTAACTCATAGTGACAAAGGAGTTTTAATGACAGATGCAAGACATTTATCCTTCAAGTACCTGTGTCTCTTGCCTTGTAAGGCTGGTCAGTTGAATCAAAGGGCAGTTTATCTCAGTGCATCTCAACTGGTAGAAGCCAAAGCAACAAGGCAAACAATGAACAGACAAAGAACTGCCTCCATTAGAAACAAAAACCGGCTTTCCAAGTTTCTGGGAAATGATTTACCTGTCCCCACCCTCTAGCCTGCAGAAGCAGCATACAATGCCAATGAGGACTCCGTGGATAGGAGACTTCGGTTCCAAGATACCTCCAAGCTACTCTTCACTACCGTTCCCTCTCCCCAAACAAGTGTCCGTGTCAGCACGGCCACTGCCGTCCTGTCCAGGCTGCTCTGGCTCTCCTTGCACCCCGAGATCAGTATCACTTACATTTCATGCAGAGGGCCGGTTATTGTGTCCGACTGAAGGGAAAGTCTTTATTATGGCTGGGCTACCTCTTCTGCACAGGCTACAGACATGGCAGTGTCCCACTGTAGCAGAGGTGGTCCTTTCTGGCCGATCTGGGAGAGGTTACTCGCATCCAGCTGAACACACTGGAAAGGAAAGCAAAGCTTCCTCTTGAATGGAACTAACTTTCAGAAATTCAGATTAAAAAGCCAGGTACATGCAAGGTGTAGGAAAGCTTTTTGTGTTAATAACAGTGTATAAGGTATCTACAAAGACATCCTTAAAAATGAATGGAAGAGGGACTTCCCTGATGGTCCAATGGCTAAGATTCCATGCTCCCAGGGCAAGGAGTCTGGGTTCAATCCCTGATCAGAGAACTAGATTCCAAGTGCTGCAACTAAAGCCCCTATCTATGTGCCACAAGCAAGATCCAGCACAGCCAAATTAATAAATTTTAAACAAAGAATGGGCGATATTCCAGAATGCTGTTTAGAACACAGTACAGCTCTCTTGCTTGGAAACCAGTCAAGGTGTTTCGGAGTTACAAACGAGTTAGCTTTCCAAAGCTTCTATGTTTGGTCTTCTGACTCATCATGCTGGAAACTTTAGTTATTATATATCTACATTTTTCCTAAAGTGATGTCACGCAAGTGTATGTTCCTCGGCTCTTTGTCTCGTCACAACAAAGATTTGGAGTGACGGACATTAAAGCCCCCTTGGCATGTCACAGCTCTCAGGTCTTGGATAGACTGTGTTATAGGTCTCAGGTCTCGAATGGATTGTGTTATAGCTCTTAGACAAATCAGTGTTACGGCTCAGTGTTACAGCTCTATTTTATTTAGAAGATAGCAGGAAAATCCACCTTCGAGGCGTGAGGGCACGTCAATCCAAAGACACGAGGAGAAGAGCACCCCAGCGCGCGGGGGAGAGAGAGAAAGAGAGCGAGCTAGCTTTGGCTCCTCTCTTTATATGTTTTTCTCTCCCTGGGCCTGTCCTGTGTAAATTGGGCCAGCCAGGAGCATTGTTTGTTTTACCTGAGGTCCTTACTCCGGTCCTCAGACCTTCTTTTGTTCTATTTTCGCAGGCTTTTCCCTTCCTTGTCTTTAAGCCACCACCATTTTGGGCTCCTTTTCCCTACTCTACCTAACAGTTTGAATGACTTCCCAAGTAGAACTTTGTTATTGATGAATGTCACTGGTCGTCTTCGCTTTCCCGTAACCACAAGCTGAGGATCTCATTACTCAAAACTGGGAAGTTTGTTCTTATCATTTAGCAGTGACTGGTTAACCAAGTCCAGATTTAAAATGGGGGCTTGGGGTGGGAGGAGGTGTAAACAATAAAAGGATGAAAACTGGAACCCAAGAAGAGATAAATCACAAATAGTTTGTTTCAGTAGAGACTGTTAAAGTCTCTGAGCATAAGGGGTCACTGACAGAAAAAGTTCCAACAGAAATCCTTTAAATTGTAATAAAAATCCTTCACAGTTAAAGATCTTTATTCATTGTTTATTACTGTTGAGTTTTAAACTTTCCTTCTTCTGAGATGATCTGGACCAAGAAAGACCTGTATCAATGTAGTTGGCTTATGGCCAATCCCATCTAGCAGAAAAGGGGAAGGATGGAATATTCTTTGAAAAGTTCTTGCTAGCTCTGGATTTTTAGTAAGAAGGGCCTTCCTTTGGTGACAAGAAGGAAAGAAGGAAATAATGTAGTAAGCTAGTTAGCGACATCAAATATCAGCAAATGCTTTTCTATTATAAATGCAAAAGGGTAGTGACTACTTTTGAGTACTCCTCACCCAAAATTATGGCTTGGTTTGAGAAATCCCCTAGAATTTTAAGTTTTAAATTCTGCAAAATTGGGTTTACCAAAACCATAACAATCCCACTTTCTAAACTCTAGTCTTTTGAAATTACAGCCTTATTTTTGTCACTGTTTTCAACCATGCCATTTTCATCAAATCTGATTCCCCAATCAGCTTTTCAGACTTCAACTGGATCCAAGGTTTCTATCAGACTGTCCCGCCGTCCTCCCACTCCTAACCACCACAGCTGCCCCTTGTGTCTTAGCCAACTAAATCTCTTGGCACCATTTTCCTTACTCCCATGGCTGCCTCCACCTCCTCCTCCACCCACGATGTCTGGAACAGTCTCCCTCTTCCATCTGCCATTTTATTTCTCTCATCTCCATCTTATCATTGCCTCAAAACCTCACCTCTCCCAGGAAGCCTTCCTTAATCAAGACTAAGGACCTCAGGCTACAGCGGACATCACCCGACACTGACATCTAATGCACTTTTAGAACAATACTTCAAAGAAGCTGGACTTCCCTGGGGGTCCAGTGGTTAGGAATCTGCCAGCCAATGCAGGGGACACGCATTTGATCTCTGGTCTGGGAGGACTCCACATGTTGAAGGGCAATTAAGCCCGTGTGCCACAACTCCTGAGCCCACACTCTAGAGCCCGTATGCCACAAGAGAAGTCACAGAAATGAGAAGCCCAAGCACCACAACTAGAGAAAGCCCATGTGCAGCAACGAAGACCTGGTGCAGCCAAAAATAATAAATAAATATATTTTTTAAGTCTTAGCATTAAAAAAAAAAGAGGCAATCCCTTTATAATCAACTTGGGGTGATGGTGGTGATAGACTGTTTTCTAAAAATAGGACTATGTCAAGAAAACAAAAAAAGAAAACCACAAGCCACCCTTTTAAAATACCGAAGTCCTTTTTTCTAATTCCTTCAGATCCTGAGTTTCCTTTTCATTTGTAAACCCTAGATGAAGTCCATTAGCAAACCACATGCATATTTACATCAGCCAAAAAGTTTGTGCCGATATTTCCAACCAAGTATACACTATTTGAATTAGGTATTTTGAATGATGAAAGAACTAAAGAATCAGTCAGCTATCGGAGGTAATTTGTAAAGATTCTGTTTGCTTCCAACGGAACAGGGATAACCCTCTGAGTTTGGCTTCCTATTGTGCAAAAAGATGTAAGGACCAACTTTCAGATGTGGTGGAGTCACTCACCCTCATACCTAGTGAGTTCCACACATGAAAGGGCTTTCCTTTTGTTTTAAAAGTAGCTCTTCTTGTAGGCTACCCTTTCACCGTTGAGAAACTAGGGTTCAGGTGTCATCCAAGCAATGCTGAAATTAACTGAATCATCTCCATCCTCGGGGACCTGGTATCCCGGGAAGCCCCCGGTGACAACAGGGGCGAGCCCAGGACACATGTGTTAGCACAGGCAGTGCAGCGTGATGAGGTGGGCATCCAACACCCTAAGTGTGCTTTAGTGACCAGAATATTTGACAAACCCACAAATTAAGTAGCAAAACATTTTAATCAATTCTAAAAATAACAGAGACATTTTATGTCCATTGCTACCTCCTCAAAAGTCTTCTGCAGATTAGACAGTCGGACTGCAGATTACAGAGCCAGACATTCAACAAAGTACAGTTTGGGACAAGACCATCATGGGGAGGTTTTCCTCCTTTCTACTCATAAACATGAGTTGTCAGCTTAAAAAGAAACCCTCAGACAGAAAGAGAAAGCTTTCTCTCACTATAACCTCTTTATTTCAAATCTATCTGTAACGTTTGAAGGCAAAACATAATCAGAAAACCAACCTCCCAAGCAGGTACAAGGATCTGAGCTGGACTCCTGGGATTACACACTGGTTTAGTTCTATTTCTACTAACACTGTGATGTGAGGTACTATGGTTCTTGTTTTAGTTACAAGAGGTGTTAGGAATGAATGCCCACACACAATTAACAATAGCTTATCTAGCACATAACTCTGCAGCACAATACCAACAACAGGAGTATTTTAAAGCCGGGTGGAGAAGAAAGCAGACACTAATAAAACTGAAGATTTCCTTTGTTCTTCCCCTCTTTTCACAATGAGAATTCAGTTCAAAAACAAGGCTCCAGAATGCCCGTGCGGTCCTTTGGCCCGCCACACTCCTGGGGAGCCTCAGGCTTTGGTGATGTATCCTTCTCGGATGAGGAAATCATAGATTTTCCGGGTTTTGTTCACGTCTATCTTGATGAGTGCTCTTGCCTGTGCCAGTCTCAAGCCTCCTTGCTTGTTACATTCGTTCAATAGAGCAGACTTGTATTCTAAATAGGCTCCCGGGACCAACCTCACCATCTGACAGAGCTGAAAGACATGGCAAATTTAATGAACATTAACATCTGTCAGTCTTAAAATTTAATCCAGCAGGTATAGCCATAATAAAGTGTAAAGAGTGACATCAACCTCCAACTATTTACAGGAGCTGCTGGTGGATAGACCACATTCCATTCCGTCTTTTCTTTGATGAGAACAGTCTCAGGAGACAGAAAAAGGCTGCGGGTGATGCTGGGAGAGCTGCGGCACCTATCGGCCGGCTCCCCGGGGTTTGTCCCGGGTGCAAGTCTGTGTCCTGAGGACTGGCCTGGGGCAGAGGCCCGGCATGTTCTGGCCCAGCCTGTCAGGGAAGAGTCGCAGGGCCCGGGGTGGGGGTGCTGACACTTGGGTTCCCAAGTGTGAATCACATTATGTCTGGTATCAGCATAAGCCCATAGTCCCTACTTTTGTGATTACACTTCCTACTTTGGAGGGAAAGGAGGTCTAGAGATCTTGCTAAGAGGTCACTTTAACTACTAAAAATCCAAAAAGCTGGTTTAATTCCAGTTCACCTACCATTTATCCAGCAATGAACAGTCTGAGGTCACCATTTTGTGAGTAAGGACAAAAAACTGCTTGAAACTCTGGGTCATTCCACACTTGAATCAGAATGGCAATCCTTCTTCAGCAACACGTGGATATAACATACACTCCCTTCTCCTCCCACACTCATATTCACTGTTCCTACTGGGTAAAAAAAAAGTCTAATACTAGCCCCTATTCCGTTCTGTCTGACCTGAATTTCTGATACGGAGTGGCAGATGAGGACACCCATCTTGCGAACTATAAAAAAGAGCACACCAGGAACAAAGGAGGAATTCCTCTTTGGAATGGACTTGAGAGTTGTTGCATATTATTTGGAAAATGCTTGATGATGACTCATTTGAGGCTGGACTTAAAAGTTTAGAAACAGCTAACAGTCATAAGAAGACACATCCAGTGATTAAGTGATTATGGTGGAAAAGAAAAGTAGGTCATGGCTTTTTTAATCAAAATTAATGTGTGACTATGTATGATGATGGATTCCTCTTTTGTGTTTATATACATACCATGGAGACAACTCAAAAATCTTTAAATAATGGTCATATTGTTGGAATAAGAGTAGAACTTCTGAAAGTGCCCACTCTTATAGGAAATAACCATTTCCATATATAAGTTATTTTAAGTTTGTAAAACATTAAATTCAGTAAATAAAGTACTTAGTACAGTATCTGGTACATGGTAAATGCTCAATAAATGATAGTTGGTATTATTTAGATTTATGTATCATATGCTCTTCTCTCAGCAGATGAACGGTGGCAGGGTGATGAGGAAAGGAGTCCCTGAGACCTGCTAAGGTCGGTTCTTAACACCGAGACCTTGAGGATAACTAGAGCTGAACGTGCACATGTGTGATGTGAGCAGAGCAAAATGGGTTTGATCCTATAATGTGTTTTTCACGGCAACTCAGTGAATAACCGGCCCCTACTCTCTTTCCTCTAACCAGCTCCCCCTTCTTTTTGTTACCTCCTTTTCTTTCTCATTCAACTTCTCTGTGCCAGGGAGGCCCGTGAGGTTCAAGGGCGGTGCGCTTCGTCTACCTATAGATACAGACAGAAAAAGGCATGTATTTTGTGAGAGACAGTACCTCAGGAGTCAAAAGTGTAACAAAGTTCACCACGGTCAGGTCTGTTAGGTACAAAACTACTATATATCGGGTACCCCAAAGTTCACTTGAAAATAAAAACAGTAAGTCAAGGACTTCCCTAGTGGTGCCATGGATAACGTGCCTGCTGACTCAGGGGACACAGGTTCGCTCCCTGGCTGGGGAAGATTCCACATGCTGCAGACTAACTAAGCCCATGTCCTTGACAACTACTGGGTCCATGTGCTGCAACTACTGAAGCCCATGTGCCTAGAGCCGGTGCTCTGCAACAAGAGACGGCACCATGAGAAGCCCACGCACTGCAATGAAGAGTAGCCCCTGCTGGCTGCAACTAAGCAAGCAAGCCCACACGAGAGCAATGAGGACCCAGCAAAGCCAAAAATAAGATAAAGATTAAAGAAAAGAATTAAAAAAAAAAAGTAAGTCAAGTGCCCTTTGCCTTGATAAAATGCACATATAATCACACATACCTCAGAGTCAAATAAGATTATTCTTCCTAACCCAGTAGAAGATTCTAAAATCTACAGCCCAGATGTCATCCAGTTAAGAAAAGTCCCATGCTGCCTGTCTTGACAGCTGATGAATGGAAATAACAACTCCGCAGGACAGACTTCCCTAACACTGGCCATTCTGCCAGCAGTGCAGGCAGACATGGCAATTACCCAGGTGCCGTTCACCTTGAGATCAAAGGCAGAGTCAGGCCAGCAAAAGGCCCTTCATTATGTATTATTTGAGGGAATATCTGTTCCTCCCAAAGTAGCCCTGTTTACCTGAAAGACCCACACAGAGAAACAGTGAGCCAGTACATGGCAAAGCAGAGGCTGAGCTGAACTCACATACCTTGAGAAAGAGCCCCAAGCACGAGGTCACTGCCCAGGATGGGAAGCCTGATGTGCACAACTCTGGGGATTTGTTTTGAATGTACACTTGAGTGAATGGGCTGTGTTAAGCAAAAGAAAATGTAGAATACTACGTTACACTTCTCAGGGGCGGGGTGCTGCTTAGGTGGTGGAGAGCAGGGGGAGGGGCTGTTACAGCTCGCTCTGCAACGAAACAGGCTTCCCTTTAATGAAACAGGCTTCTCTTTAATATCGACAGAGGGAATGGGAGCTGCTCTGCAGTCCCAGGCCTAGCTTGACCCTAAATACCCTGAAACGGAGATTATGATCACTCAAATGCCTTACCAGTTCCAAGAGGCTATGTTATGATCAGTGATTCAGGTTTCCAACTCTGCACTGCCTTAGCAGCAATTCAAGAGTGTGAAAAGGAGCAAAGGGTCATCTCAACCTAAACACTGGAGCTGAGGGAAGCTGATGCCCGCCAAGGAAGCAACCAAGAGTGAATGCAAATGGTTCAGAAAACACAAATACCAGAGAAGCTAGGTCAAGTACATTCATTCACTTTAATTAGCCAACGTTAAATTTTCTTATTTCTGTATTTAGACTGGGGGAGGATTTGGACGTGAGAAAATTATAAAACTTAACTGTCTTGGCTATTCCCTAAAAGACTCTTTTCTCCTCTGAATATTAAAAACTAATTACTTGAAACACAGGAATAAATGAAAAAAATATATATATATATCACCCCTGCAGTGGCCTTCTCTGAGCCCTGTCTGGGTCCTGAATTGGAGATTTTTTGAATGGGATCACAAGGTCTGTTTTTCCCAGCTTTAAAAAATGGTAAAACTACAAATGGGTTATCTTTTTGCCAAATCCAGTCTGTAAACAGTGGAGTGGTCTATATGTTCTGATCAGGGAAAGTGGCTAATCTACTATATGGAGCAGGGATGAATGATAACCAAGAAAACAGGCAAACAACACCATGATCTTAGATCAGCATTCTACAACTAATACCACCCCACACTACCATTTATTAATTACCAAGCAGCAAGGATTATCAGATATCATATGGCTTTATCTTGCCCTGTAAACTGACCTCAAAATAGGACATGCCAGATAAGAAAGAGAAATACTTTTAAGTCTCCAACTTATAAAGAAAGTCTTACTTTTCTGGCAAGTAACGTGCCTCCTTGCTCATGGAGGATACAAAGCCTTTAAATTATCCCCTGTGAGACAATCTTGAAGTCTGTGGTAGATAAAATCATAGTAAACAAACTGCCTGTGAACACTGGTAAAACAGAAAAAACACCTGTCTGAGGTCCTCTCCTCCCCGTCTTTGTACTGTAAACCCGAGGGAAGTTCCTGTTTGGCCATGAAGATTCTAACAACTTGCTGATGTTTATGAATCTGTATAACAATCACCATTCCTTTGCCTAAGCACCTGGCTCCCACAAAGGCGGGAGGGTTTGTTGGGTCACTATAATTCCCAAGATGAAAACTCCACAATTGTGACTTGCTCCAGCCTGAAAAATAATTACCTGAATTCGAAGTCATGGGAACAGAAGGACTCAGGCCAGAATCACTACAAAAAAGAAGAGGAATTTAAACTTATGTCACATCAAAGAAAGCAATTCCCAAAGCCCACGATCCCGGGTAACATTTATCAGGTCAGCTACTTTGAAGAGAAGTAATGAGACAGACTAGACTATGTTTTTACAGGCTATCCCAACTGTACACAACTCAGGAAAGGAAATCAGGAAGGAAACTGCTTAGATTTGTTAAGAAGACATCCTGGTATGGCACATCACAGAGACCATTCATGAGCAAAAAGCAGGCATTTGATCTTCCAGTGAAAATCACACCAGTAGATACAGAAGAAGAAGGTGTGGCAAGGGAATACACTAATCTTAAAAAATAAGGCCAAAGTAGCAAAGTAGGATTCTAGGAGGCCAGTTACATTTCTCAAAACTGTCAGTACTGTACTGTTTGAGACAGCCTGCTCAAGTTTTCTGAATTCTTCTAGCTACCTAATTATTACAGCTCTGCCATTTAGGGTAGGGCACCCATGGGACTGTCTGAAAATACGGGTAAAGGCCGAAAGCTCCATGAAGGTGTCCCCGGACTAACTCCTCACATGTCAGCCTGCCGGCGGAGCCACTGCTGGCAGGCGCTGCTGTCCTGGATGTACTGGAGGACCTCAGAGAGCATGGTGCGCTTGAGGCGCTCCTCTTCACGAGTCTTCTTGAGGTGATCATAGGTCCTGGCACCTGTAGGTGTTAAAAAAGTGACTACAATGACAAGGTAGTAGAACTAACCAAAGGGCTTCCTAACTCATCAACAAACAGTTCATCTTTTTTAATTTTTAATTTTTGTGGCCTTGCTGTGAGGCTCGTGGGATCTCAGTTCCCCAACCAAGGATCAAACCCAGGCCCATGGCAGTGAAAGCGCAGAGCCCTAACCATTGGACACCAGGGGATTCCCAGTCGTTTTTTAATTTCCTTTGAAAAACTGCTTCCAGAATTATTTTTCTAAGAGCAAACAAAGTGATTTCCCCTAGTTTGAAATCTCTTTTTTGATAAGAAATGAAAATGTGTTTATTCCTTTTCTACCTTTAAGAAATTTGAGAGAGGGAATCCCCAAAACAGAAAAGTACAAAGAAAGTTGGAGTTGCTCATATTTCCATCCCCTAAAAGTAACTTAATACTGTTATATTTACTTCCTGCTCTATTTTTTCTATCCATATATTTTTTCAAGTCACACAAATGCTATGCACATACACTGTTCCTTAAAAACCAGTTAGGATTACAAATAAAAATAAATCCTCTTTGACTATTACTATTCTATTCACCTCTTTCCTGGAGACAGCCAGCATCAGGCAACCCAAATCTGGCATCAGAGTCTTTACACGCATCTTGCTAACAGCTGTATAGTGTTTTCCACACTATTAATGTATAAAAATCCAAAATATCAAACCAGTGGGTTTCAAGCCAAGTTCCACAGAGGCCCAGGTTACCATGAAAATATCTCAGGGATTACTGTGAATATACTGGTGGTCCTGGGCTCCACAAGACTTCAACCTAAGGAGTTCCACTTTTATTTATGGGTTAGTACTCCACATTAAATTTCATTTTGTAAAATTTCCAATGTTAGAAATAAAGAGCCATTTTGCTGGGCTGAACTTGAGCACTGGGTGAACGGGTGACAGCCTTCAACCAACAGGAAGGAGGACATGCTGAAGACCATCCCCAAAACAACAACAGAACAACAGAAACTGCCATTTATTGAGGATTTGGTGCGTCAGGTACTATACTATGTTTTCATGCATCATCGCTAATTTAATCTTCACATGAACTCTAAGAGACTTGGAAAATTGAAACGAATAGAATTATAGATCTGGTAAAAGAGCCAGAATCCAAACCCAAGCTGTCCAAGCCTAGACTTCAGCTCTTAACTGCTAACACAACTGTCTTCTCTTACAACCTGGCTCTACTACAACTAGTTACTTAATCACTTTCATCCTTAGTTTCTCTATTAAATGAGAATAACAATACCTATCTCTTAAGTTCAAAGTGAAAGTCAAGTCGCTCAGTCGTGTCCGACTCTTTGCGACCCCATGGACTGTAGCCCACCAGGCTCCTCCGTCCATGGGATTTTCCAGGCAAGAATACTGGAGTGGGCTGCCATTCCTTTCTCCAGGGGATATTCCCAATCAAGGGATCGAACCCAGGTCTCCAACACTGTAGGCAATGCTTTACCGTCTGAGCCACCAGAGAAGTCCCTCTCTTAAGTTGGTGAAGTACAAAGGGTACAGTCCAATGCATGGTGAATGGTTAGGTGCCCTGAATATAATCATCTCTAACTCAAGTAACTGGGATGCAAGTGCCTAGAACCAACTGAAGTGTGCTTAATGGGAATGATCAGATGATGCATCACTAAATTTAAAAAGGCTGAGGCTAAAAGTTGGAATACAAAATCTTTTTTTTTTTAAGAGGCCACAACAGAATCCTAAATCTCAAACAGCAACTCTGTCATACTTTTTATTTCACCTCAGATAATCTATATAATGGTATTTATAAAGATTAAATAGATGAAACTTATTGGAAAGATCAAAAACTCATTCTGAAATGTGAAAGCTTGTTTATATGTTTGGAAGGCACCTGCCCTCTGATTTAGTGTGGAGCACAAGCATACTTACTACAAAAATTGGTAATGCCTGCTGTCCTGTATTCCTGGAGCCTTTTGATTTCCCTTCGGAGTTCAAATTCCACTGTTTATCCCCCCAAAAAAGAGAAACATCAGAAAAACAACATCAACATCAATGAGCACTTTTACTGCTAAATATTTTCAGTAATTCTGCCTTCTATAAAAGACTGGGCAATTCCATTTGGGGAATCCTAATTGTTGCTAATATCCCATTAAAAATTTTACTTAAGAGCTGACAAAAATGTACTGCAGTGGTCTTTTGGCTTGTCTCCAGTTGCAGAAAGCAGCTGGAATTGTTTCTTAGAAACAATTCATAGTGACCTGGCTGAATTCATTTAGCTACAGTAGTAATGAATATAATTTCTTAAACCACCAAGTTTCCCTGCTCTACTTATTCCTTGTTAAAAGTTGTAGCCACAAAGACAAATTTCCGTATGAAACCTGTCTCTGGTATTACATGACACAGACCTTTTTGCAAGGGAAGGACAAAATTCTGTGCTCAAGTTCCTGATGGTTTCTTTACAGCTTTTCTCTTATAGGGACAAAAGAGCAGTGTGTTTTCCATAAACCAAGATTTCTGCCTCCACTGAACACACAGATCAGGTTGCACTGCTCAGATTATTATGTGATGGAATGTTCAAATCTGGGTGCTTTGAAAAAGCAGATGAAGGAAGAACCTGGACAATCCACGGGGTGTAGTTCCCTGGAGTGACACATAAACCAGGGATGGTACAAACTGGGACAGGAAGTAAAGATGAGCTACCCAGGATAAATCACACAAAGAATGCCAACTAAACAGGGTGTCCGTGAGGACAACCAAGCCGGTTCAGATAAATGCCTGCAGTGTCATGCAAGAAATATCTGCACGATGAGAACAGGATACAAGCCTTCATGAAGTACCGTCCTGAACTAAATTTGGGAGTCAAAATCAAATACCTGAATCTCATGATGAGAGGCACAGACTCAGCCCCTCAGTCCAGACTGTTTTATAGTCCAGGCGTTACTGCCTTAACAACTTCAATTTTTTATAGTGAGAAATCAAATGGTAACTATGTAGATCTCTCTCAGAGAAAAAAGGCAGGAAAATGATGGAAGTGCTATATATTATTTCCATGAGTCAACCAACTCTGTCCCCACCTAGAAACTAGTTTTAATACTAAAATAATTATGAACAAAATAATATGATTTGCTTCAAAATAATCCAGTTGAGGATGGGAAAGGAATGGGTGGCAAAGATGACACTGGATCAGCCAGTGGATGGTTAACTGCTGAAGTTGGGTGATGGATACATGTATATCATAGTATAATGAACCCCATGTATTTGCATACTCCCATATTAAAAATGGGGGAAAAAGCTACTAAACTACTGTTTATCTAAGGGGGGGGGAAAGCCACTAATATTTTTAAGCTTTCTTCTCCATTCCCCAAGTTCCAAATTTATCTCAGAGCAATAAAGGGGAAGAAATAATTTAAAAAAAAATCCACTTACTTACAGAATTTCACAAAAAACACCATTATCGTTCCTGTTTATATAAACACACACACACACAGAAATATATGGTCAAGGTTAAAAAACCACCTACGTGCATGGCTTTCAATGAACTTGTCGTGCTCCACCGGCCCCACTATCCTTGCAAATCGCCTCATTGTTTCATAAAGATCTTGGACTTCCTTGGGATATCGTCGTTCCATTACTACAGGGAAAGTAAAGAATATAAAGATCCCTAAGTTTTCTGTATTTTTTTTTAACAAGTAGTAAAATGGAAGAATATTATTCCTAACCTCACACGATTAATTTACTCATGACAGGAAGCAAACCAGAAAGCTAGGGAATGCAGCACACTAATCATGATGCTAACAGAACCAGAGGGACTACGTCTCAGGGACGCTGTCATGGCCGGAGAGCACCTGCACTCTGGCGACCCCCACACCTCGCTGTCTCTCAATCTGCCCAGGGGCAGGAAGTGCTGGCAGTAACAGGAAGGACACGGCAGATCATGCATTCTTAGGAACAATGTAGGGCAAAATCTCCGGTATTGACCTCTGCAGAACAAGGGACGTGAGGACATGCTAATTCATCTAGAAGAGGTAGATCAGTTTGGCAAAAGTGTGTGATCTCTCCCATGTCCCACTAAAAATCTTGTCTGTAACTCCATATCCTCAAGTGAGGCGTTTATTTTTTCTCTCTACATGGGTCATTTTGCCTTTCTCTAAACTTAACTACCACAACATAATACACTACGAATGAAGTTATATTTTAATAACTATCATGGAAGCAAATGGTCATATATGCCACCTGGGATACCCTTACAGGTAGCCAGAATCAGCACCTTTAAGGATCACTACTGACCAAATTTCTAATAAAAAGAGCTATCAGCAAAAAGAGGGATAGGAAAACCCACCAACAATAATTGGTAGGTTGGAATGATCAGGAATTCTCGAATTGCTACTCAGTCATTTCAATAAGAGTAACTAGGCTACCTCTGTCCACTCTCAGGCTAAAAATACAGGCTGTTACTTATGACAGTTACTTA
Organism: Bos mutus; assembly: GCF_027580195.1. Taxonomy (NCBI): domain Eukaryota; kingdom Metazoa; phylum Chordata; class Mammalia; order Artiodactyla; family Bovidae; genus Bos; species Bos mutus. The sequence continues at coordinate 48,334,759 of NC_091635.1, forward strand.
AATTGTCGTCTTTTCAGATGAATCTCTTCCTTAGCAGGAAAATTCTTGCCCACAAATTCTAGGGGCTGATTTGATGGGCAGCCACAAATTCATTTTATTCACCACCAAACAACCCTACTTCTACAGGAATAATACAAAAGTTTGGAGTAATTTAGTCTGATGACAAAGCTCCTACGCCTACGATAGTAAGGTCACACGTGCATTCAGCACAATGGCAAGTGAAAACCTCTCAGACCACACTGCATATGCCATGTCTTTCTTGGAAGCAACAGAGCCTCCCCTCAGGTCTATCTGTAAAAATACAGTTAAAGAATAAAGAGGCTAAGCTGACCTCTGTCCACCAGCTGGGAACAGAATTTATGCAAGAGTCAAGGTCTACTACATACAGGTTAAAGTCCAAAAGCCCAGCAATTTCAGACATAGGAACTCACTACCAGAACATGACCAATTATTGTCGACAAAAAGGGCAAGGGAGAGCTGACCTGGAGTTATTTTTGCAAACCCACAGCTCGCGATTAGGACGAGGCTAAACAAGCAATAATGTATACTGGCAGAAGGAATATAAATTGATATAATTATCTTTCAGGAAACAATCTAGCAGCATGTGTTAAGCATTTTTAATAATCATGTTCTTTGACCTAGTAATTCCACTTCTCGGAATCTATCTTAAAAAAATTCTAAATGCAGGCAAAGCTTTATTCACAAACAAGTTTACCTTTGTGCTATTTTTAATGATTTAAAAAAAAACTGCAAATATGCTAAATATCCAATAATAAAGACAGGTTAAGCACATCGTATATTATATGTAAAGTTACTGGTATAACATATTTTGTAACATATTAGAAGGGATATCATCAAAACACTACAATCGCTTAAAAAATGTGTAGTGGAAAATGAAAAACTAAACGACATAAAATGTAACCTACTTATGATCATGACTCTGTTGAAAGATATTCAACCCAAGACTGGCTGACCTGGACCCTCCAGTGGCAGAGTGTCAAACCCTGTAAGATTCTATCAACTGGCATATGAAGCACAATCTCATTAGGTTACTTTTACAAAACAGAATCTTGTGGCATACACCTATTATAAACATATATAAATACTGCAATTATTATGATATGATTCTTATGTGCTAAACAAACTCTACAGTGTAAAAGAAAATGTAGAGAAACTCTTTCTGCCCAGCCTGGATACCACCAATATTTAAGAGTAAGGTCAAAGTTAGCAATCACTTAAAAATCATTATAGGTTTATTTTCATCATGCAATATTAATGTCTTGTTTGTTAGCGCCCCCACGATGCAAAATAAAGGTGTCACTTTCTGTTAATTCTTTCCATAAAAATATTTTCACAACCCGATGATTACAGTTATATTATGTTTAATATATAATTCTGAAACACAATCCTATTCAGTTTTGGAAAACGATCCATTAATATTCAGGTTTTAATTAATACACTAATTTAAAAAACATTTCTCATGCTAGTGTTATTGACTATATATTACTGGTTTGAGACTCTTAGTATACAACAGAATTGCCTTGAAGACTTTAAAAAAATAGATGCTGGAGCTCTACCTCCAGAGATTCTGACTTAATCAGAGGTGACTGTTGGGCATCATAAATTTTTAAAGCTCCCTCAGTTCAGTTGCTCAGTCGTGTCCGACTCTTTGCAACCCAATGAATTGCAGCACGCCAGGCCTCCCTGTCCATCACCAGCTCCCGGAGTTCACCCAAACTCATGTCCATCGAGTCGGTGATGCCATCCAGCCATCTCATCCTCTGTCGTCCCCTTCTCCTCCTGCCCCCAATCCCTCCCAGCATCAGTCTTTTCCAATGAGTCAACTCTTCGCATGAGGTGGCCAAAGTATTGGAGTTTCACCTTTAGCATCAGTCCTTTCAAAGAACACCCAGGACTGATTTCCTTTAGAATGGACTGGCTGGATCTCCTAGCAGTCCAAGGGACTCTCAAGAGTCTTCTCCAACACCACAGTTCAAAAGCATCAATTCTTTGGCGCTCAGCTTTCTTCACAGTCCAACTCTCACATCCATACATAACCACTGGAAAAACCATAGCCTTGACTAGACGGACCTTTGTTGGCAAAGTAATGTCTCTGCTTTTCAATATGCTGTCTAGGTTGGTCATAACTTTCCTTCCAAGGAGTAAGCGTCTTTTAATTTCATGGCTGCAATCACCATCTGCAGGGATTTTGGAGCCCAGAAAAATAAAGTCAGCCACTGTTTCCCCATCTATTTCCCATGAAGTGATGGGACCAGATGCCATGATATTCGTTTTCTGAATGTTGAGCTTTAAGTCAACTTTTTCACTCTCCTCTTTCACTTTCATCAAGAGGCCCTTTAGTTCCTCTTCACTTTCTGCCATAAGGGGGGTGTCATCTGCATATATGAGGTTATTGATATTTCTCCCAGCAATCTTGATTCCAGCTTGTGCTTCTTCCAGCCCAGCGTTTCTCAGGATGTACTCTGCATAGAAGTTAAATAAGCAGGCTGACAATATACAGCCTTGACATACTCCTTTTCCTATGTGGAACCAGTCTGTTGTTCCATGTCCAGTTCTTTTTTTTTTTTTTGCGACCCCATGGACTGTAGCCTACCAGGCTCCTCAGTCCATGGAATTTTCCAGGCAAGAATACTGGAGTGGGTTGCCATTTCCTTCTCCCCATGTCCAGTTCTAACTGTTGCTTCCTGACCTGCATATAGGTTTCTCAAGAGGCAGGTCAGGTGGTCTGGTGTTCCCTTCTCTTTCAGAATTTTCACAGTTTATTGTGATCCACACAGTCAAAGGCTTTGGCATAGTCAATAAAGCAGAAATACATGTTTTTCTGGAACTCTCTTGCTTTTTCCATGATCCAGCAGATATTGGCAATTTGATTTCTGGTTCCTCTGTCTTTTCTAAAACCAGCTTGAACATCTGGAAGTTCACGGTTCATGTATTGCTGAAACCTGGCTTGGAGAATTTGGAGAATTACTTTACTAGTGTGTGAGATGAGTACAATTGTGCGGTAGTTTGAGCATTCTTTGGCATTGTCTTTCTTTGGGATTGGAATGAAAACTGACCTTTTCCAGTCCTGTGGTCACTGCTGACTTTTCCAAATTTACTGGCATATTGAGTGCAGCACTTTCACAGCATCATCTTCCAGGATTTTGAAACAGCTCAACTGGAATTCCATCACCTCCACTAGCTTTGTTCGTAGTGAGGCGTTCTAAAGCCCACTTGACTTTACATTCCAGGATGTCTGGCTCTAGGTGAGTGATCACACCATCGTGATTATCTGAGTCGTGAAGATCTTTTTTGTACAGTTCTTCTGTGTATTCTTGCCACCTCTTCTTAATATCTTCTGCTTCTGTTAGATCCATACCATTTCTGTCCTTTATCAAGCCCTAGTGATGCTAATATGCAACATGGATTAAGAACTACTGCCACAAATGATTTAAAACTATTCAATAATGATGGGAAAATTTTTAAATTAAAGAAAAATGCTAATACTTACATTGAAACTTCCTAAGGTTGATTAATCCATGGTCTCTTATAATTCTAGAATGAAAAGAATAATTATCTATGATAATTAATTTCACATTTAACAATATCTTCCACAAGCAGCTTTCATTAGGCACCGTAAACACTACGAGGGGGAGTATCGAGGTCCAGAGAAGCCACTCCTCTCACAGTTCTGCAGCTCACTGAGTCACTAGCACAATTTTAAGCTCTCAAGTATCATGTATTTTTCCTCCCCTTGGGCAATAACTATTTGCTGGATGAATCAATGAGCACCCACAAATACTGAAAAACCCGTGTCTGTAACTTAGATGAAACAGAAGGGAATCTGTCCATGGCATAAAAATTATCTATTCAGCTTTAGGGAAATGCTAACTGAGAATAACCATTTAAGGGAAATCTGTTAATGATGAAGGGTGCCATGATCACACACTCAATGTTTACAACTGTACATTCACAGAATGCCTTGAAGCTATTTGAAATAAATCGTGTGCATGTTTAATGGAAGGGCATCATAAAACACAAGATCTAATAGGGACCTCGACAACTGCGTTCTACAATACTGTCTAGTTCTAACTGCATTAAGCAGAACAGAATTTAGGTAAACCATGCAGAGTTCCAAGTCTGGAACCTTTGATTTCTATTGAAGCCTAGCAATGAAGCTTCTCTCAAGAACAGCTGAATAATCTTCAGCGCTCACTGGAAGCTAACTCCAGATATGCAGAGAGTAAGTTTTACTTCAGATCATGTCTTGGTCCCTCCAGAGTGTCTCATAAGTCCTATTTCTTTTTCTCATTGTGTTGTCACCATGTCTCTAGTTAGTAACATGCCTACGCATATATACACACACACCTGCGAGTACCCTTCTCTGAACTGTTAAAGTCTCTGTAATCCAACAGAGATCTGCGATCCATAATTTCTCAGTCTGAATGTATGGTTTTTGTTCTGTTGCAAAGAGAAGGAGAAATCAAGAGTGCCTAAAACTTGCTCATGATTCCTTTGAAATCCTTTTAGATAAAAGATTTCTCATAAAAACTCAGCAGTCAGAATGGAGCACTAGAAAAAGCATAACAACTTAATAATATCTTGAATTTTTCTTGTTGCTTTTTTCCTTAAAAGAACATACCCATATTATTCATTGGTCATAACATTAAGAAAGGAGGAGGTAAAAAAGGCAAAAAAAGGAGAGGTAATATTTACCTTTAACAGATGGAAAAATTGAGAGTCAAGAAAGTTAAGGGTATTCCTCAAGGTCATAAGGTAAGCCACAAGTGGGAACTTGATCTTACAGGCTATATGTGGTCAAAAGTCCAAAGGCAAAAGAAGGCAGGACGGTTTCCCAGACTTACTTTTTTCGTCTTTGTCGCTCCTTTAACCTGGAATGATAGATATCCACTACAGCCATCTTCAGAGCTATAAACAAACAAACACCTACATATAAATATAGCCAAGGCAAGAAGAAATCTTTTGCCCAAGCTTTTTTTAACCTCGTATTGCTCACTACTCCACATTCACTGGTCTAAGAAATCTGTCTCTTGGAAACAAAAAAAAATCCTAGGATACTGAATTTCTCAATCAGTAAATTACAGTGAAATTCTTTTTCCTAAGTATATGTTTACAAGGGATTACCCTATGGATAACAAATTCTGCTTTCTACTAAACATCTACTTTGCATGCCTTGCTATGTATATTAACTTTCATATAACAGTTCAACAAGGAGTCTGAACTTTGGTAAAACATGGGCTAGAAATTACACATATCAGAGTTTCAGATTAGGAGAGAGAAATACTGAAATCTAACATGCTGGGCTATAAGCAGATGCACTATAGCCGTACACAACTTCAGTCGCTGGGAAATGATCAGGAATACTTTATCCAGGCCATCCTCCCTTGGGTCTGAGATAAAAATAACAAATTCTAGCTGGATGATCTGAAGAGAGAACTGAATGCAGTATTTTTTAAACTTCAGTTATTTTAAAAAAAAAAAAAGTATTGGGTATCAGAGATTTGTTGTCATTCATTTCTAACAAGTTCAAAAATTTAAACAGCACTGCTTCATTTTTCCTCATCACCACCCACAAACTAAAAATAATTCAATAATATCAGGTCCAAGATTTAAGGCAATGGATCTCAAACCTTTTTTTCAGGTTGCAGAACTCTTTCTCTATATGAACTCTTTCTTGATTTATACGTATTTCTTATAGAAGCATAGATATCACAGAATGCCCAGACCCTACCGGTGTTTCCTAATACACCTGCTGTGGAATGACAGGTCCTAGAATGCTATGCTGGGGGGAGACAGGCTTTACGTAAGTCTATGGTGGAAGTGGCAGGAGAATGGGTAAGAGACAATTTGTTTTTGACATGCACTACAACCAAATACCGGCGAAGGCAATGGCACCCCACTCCAGTACTCTTGCCTGGAAAATCCCATGGATGGAGGGGCCTGGTGGGCTGCAGTCCATGGGGTCGCTAGGAATCGGACACGACTGAGCGACTTCACTTTATTTTTTCACTTTCATGCATTGGAGAAGGAAATGGCAACCCACTCCAGTGTTCTTGCCTGGAGAATCCCAGGGACGGGGGAGCCTGGTGGGCTGCCGTCTATGGGTCGCACAGAGTTGGACACGACTGAAGCAACTTAGCAGCAGCAGCAGCACAACCAAATACAAGTTTTAGCGTGGACTCTACCTTCCTTCTTAGGAGAAAGAGAATTAAGAAGTCAACAGTTCAAGGCAGAAAGAGAAGGAAACAGAACAAATAAGCAAACAGGTAAAGAGCTAACATACACTGAGTATTTATCATGTTCCAGGCTCTTTAGGTGTCTTATCTCATTTATCCACTGAATAACAAGATGAGTTCAGTAGGAAACAAACTACCAGAAAATCCAGTGGGGAGGTTAGTGCTAATTTTGACAAAATAGTTCTGTAATTTTTCTAATATACTAACATATCATGTTGTTTCCTAAGATTTGTGTGGGAAAGAATTAAAACAGGAAAAAAAACTGAAGAGACTGTGTTACAAAAGCCTCTATAAATAAATCCTGCTGATAAACGGTTCTGGTGCTTGATCAATTCAGTAGTGGAAGCTTGTACAACCAGCTCTGGAGAACAAAGGGGAGAAAGGGAACACAGGTCAACAAATGCAAGGAGAAATGGAATTCTCCCAGGGAAAAAATTTCACAGCTGAAGCTCTCTCTTGTCTTGATGAAGCATACTCGGATCGCAACAACTGATTATAAGGTCTTAACTGCATGAAAAACCCAGGGAGGATACAGCACAGCAGGCAGAACAGAAATGAGAAGGAGACACTGAATGAAGGACAATCACAGGTTCACACTCTTCTTAAAAAGTGACTGGAGAGTTGAGTAGAGTAGGCACACAAAGACCCAGAGCTCCTTAAAAACCAACCAACCAACCCAAACCACCCATAACCTCTCCACTGCTGCCAGGCCTCTGAAATCCCAGTCTTGGGGGATGACTAGTCTCCCTGTGATTACACTCGGGACTGATAACAAAGTCTCCAAATGGCTGCCTTAAAATATTGCAAGAAGTGGGCAGCAGTCAGAGGCAGCTCCTTCCCACTGCAGTGTATTTCTAACACTGTTCAAAATAGCTGGCAACATGTTTCTGTTTTCCTGACAGAAGGCACTTACTGCTTTCTTGGCAGGAAAAGCAACTCAGAGGCCTTAACTCTGGGGAAACCAATCAAGCAAGCACACGAGCACAAACCTGTGAATCAGGTATTCCCCAGAATGAAGCTTCTTAAAAGTCATTCCCCTGCCCTGAAGCTTTTGGCTGAGATGGACACAATCGGGGCTATGAAAAAAGGATGACTGTGTGACCTCATGGTCAAAGTCAGCAACCAGGAAGCCTGAAGCAAGTCACTTCACTCCTTTGTACATTTCCCTGAAGGCAGAATGGGAAAATGACTATTTCCACTTCTCAGGAATGTGATTAAGTCATAGATTATAAAAAATGTGAAATCTAAAAAGAAAAAAAAGGTTCAAGATGGTAGATACAGTAAGTCTAGTAGTATTAAGAGCACAGATGAATGAAGCACAGTAGTATTACGAGCTTGAGATGGCTCTGCCACTTGCAGGTTATAACTTGACCTTGATATTTCCACTCCTCAATTTCCCCATCTATAAAATGGGCATAGGAATGCCCAACTCAAAGAGCTTTGTGAGGATTAAGTGAGTTCACACGTATCAAGAACTTAAACGGTACCTGGCAAACAGAGAGTGCTGTACGTATTAATTATCATTATTTACAGCCTTTAACAGTTAGAAGATCAGAGGTCCAGCCTGGTCACTGTGCCTACTCACCTATCTATTGGCAGTTTCTTTCCCTTGATGGTGATTTGGCTGCTTTGTGCTTAGGACTGTTTAGACATAAATACCATTGAGACTGAAAACTGCTGTTTAGTTGCTCTGTCGTGTTCAACTCTTGTGCGACTCCATGGACAGAGAGCCCACCAGGCTCCTCTGTCCATAGGATTTCCCAGGCAAGAATACTGGAGCAGGTTGCCATTGACTGCTCCAGGGGATCTTCCCAACCCAAGGACTGAACCCACATCTCCTGCACTGGCAGGCGGATTCTTTCCCCCTGAGCCACCTGGGAGGACCAAAGGCTGACAATACGACCAAAGAAAGAAAACCGGGGGCGTGGAGGCGAACATGCCCGTATCTGATCAAGAAGTTTTGCTGACATTAGCTTTCCAAATAGAGGGAGAGTAAATTTCTCTGGTGTGCAATCCTGAGAAGTGCTGAGAACACAGACCCAATACAGAGAAAGGAGCTCATGACAACTCCTGCTTGCCCAGGTTACTGGCTGGCAATGATTAGAAGATGCTGTGCTAAGGCTTACCACCTGGAAAACTCTGACAAAGACCAGTCCACAAATTTAGGAGAGATTTTCCCAATAAAAGCAGATGGGGAGCAACGTTCCCCGAGGAAAAGGGAAATGCGCCGTGTGTCACCACTGGCGTCTCACAACACCCTGTGACACAGGGGCACTGAGTTATGGGTCTTCTGCATCTCCCTCTCTAGGCCAATAATCTCAATGAAGTGTGAGGAGGTTTCATTTAGCGATCCCAGAACTTCCTTACTGTCTTCCCCAGACATTACTTCACAGGCAGTATCTTTTGGGGCCCGTTCTGAAAGATATTTGGTATGGCTGGAATGTAACCATCTATTCCTCCATTGTGTCCTAGGCCTCTATAATGGACCATTTGAACCTCCTTTATTAGACGAATTGCATCAATCATAGCAAAAGTCTTGGGAAAGAAGAAGAGCTTGGTGGCATCACCCAGTCTTCTAGATGCCTGGCAACAGGACACAAAACCCAGCCAAACAATTTACTTCCTTCTAGTAGTTGTGAGTGAGGAAATATAAAAGGAATGTTATAAATGCTCAGTAATATTAAGAGTGTAATAGTATAATGAAATGGTAATAACATCAATCTGAATTATGAACCCTCTTCCATTGGAGACATTCACCCTGACTAGTCAGTGTCATCCTTCTTTGTTGGCCCTGGACATAAAGAAATAGCAAGCAGGATTCCAAGTGACTCAGAAGCAAGCCCGAAGTTGAATCACTGTCCTGATCTGCAGAAAACAGGTGCCCCCCTCTCTGCTCTGGGTGTGCATATAAAGCTCCTTCTCATTTCTCCCTGCTCTCCTTAGGCTCCTAGGCCCCTGCACTTGAGTGTTCTGGGAGAAACCGCTCAGCTCAAGGGCAATATGCCCCACTGGACAGTGGGGCCGTGCTGCCAGAGGAGGAATATGAGAACTCAGAGCCATCGACAAAGCATCCCTTTGATCTCCAGTCCTGCCAACCCTCTCGATGATGTCATCACCTTTCAAAAAGCACCCATCTAAACATCTTATAGTTCAGTACTAGACACGGAGGGAAAGCGGAGGCAGAGATTATTACAGTTTTAATTAAAACTACTTATGTATAACAATAACTGAAGCTTCAGTTGTAGTTTGAATGAATTAGAATCAAGTAACTTAAAAGGCTACAGAATCTGTAGAAGGAACACAAATAACTAAAGTATGCTATTGGTTTAAAATGCTAACTAAAATAAAACTTGCTAATCAATTGCTTCTTTTTGATTTTTTTTCCCTTTGCCCCACTTAATTATAGAAAGGACCATAAATGCACCAGAAGAAACTGCAAATCCTGCTTTCACAAAGAATGCAGAGTAAAATGAAACACCAACCATGACTATAGTTTTCTTAATAATGTTGAGGCTTAAGAATGAAGACCTTGGACTAAGGCCTAGAGATGTGATTTAGCAAGTCCTTTACATAGTTGAGACGTTATTGACATTAGAGATTTTGACTTTCAGAAGTTCAGTACCTCTGAATAGCATCTAAAAAAATGATACTTATAAAACTGCTTTTTTGCATTCTGGATAAGAATGATACAAGCCAGGAAATAATACCATTTTAATTAAAGTTGGCATGTATGAGGAGAAATACTGAATGGCAATCTGCACACTACCTTCAAGGGGACACCATCATGAGGTGAGAACAGACAATAACATGAGTTACCAGGGTTGAAAAGCAGAGATTGACATGGAAGACTGAACAAGTACAATGGCTCTAGTGAACACTAAAGTAGTTTGCCTTCAAGCTTTCCTCTTTTAGTTCAATCTGCGTCACTTTGACTTTCCCTTAAAGTTGTGTGGGAGAAAAGGAGAGAAATGAAATTTTGCAAAGAAAACTGTTCAAGAAGCATGTAGAGAAAAAATTCTAAAGGTAAAATTTTTATGAGGACTCTTTCTTGGTCCCAGATCTGGTGTAACAAATACCTAGACAGCTGTTCTATGAAGGTAAGAGTAAAATTTCCCCTTCAAGGGACAGAGGACCAGTTAATGCAACCTGAAAACTCGATTTATAAATCAACAAGGAGTCTAACTTGCCCTTCCTACATGGCATATACAGTTAAGAGAAATAACAAAGATGTTGTTTAGGAAATATAGAATCCAAGGGATTCACCTACTACATACATCATCCTTAATTCTGGACTGAAATGAAACAGAAGATTTGGGATTATTTTAAAGACATAGTTCATTGAAAATGGAAAGAAAGGGAAAAAAAGATATTCCAATAAAAGTCTAACCATCCACTTTTAAGAGTCTTATTGACATTAAGCATTTACTTATAACAAAAGAGTTAGTAAATCAGGCTAATCTTAAGAATTTAGAAGTGCTAAAAATTCAACAGTTCTGAGAAAGAAGAAATTTTCAGTCTTGGTCTAAAAACTCTTGAACTTCCATTCTTTTCCCCTGCTATGGGAAATGTGGGGTAACAAATTACAACGAACATTTAGTATCAGTAGTTGCTGTTGAAGTCCCAGGTTTTCACCCTGATTCCTTTTCTTTTAAGGAGGCAGTGAGGACCATTTAACCAATTACCTCAGCATAGGCTTGTCTCAATTAAAAGAAAGCTCACATAGTCCAAGGGATGGGATATTCCCAACTACCATTATATGATCAACATTCTCACCATCGTCACAAATGACCTTCTCATTATGGTCAAATCCTGGCAACGTGATATGTTCAGCATCTTAACCACTATACTTTCAGTCCCATAAGGGGCAGGAGACTATCTTATTCATTCTTACATTCCTAGCAGCCAGCACAGTCACATTACAGGTCGCAATCAATAGAAACACTTATTGAAATAAAATGTTACCGTGTAAAATGTCCGAGTCATCTTCGACAAAATCAATATCTCTCAAGTCCCACTCCGCATAATTGTCAAACTCCTGTTTGGGGAAAAAAATTCCCACCTCAGATCCATCAGCTTTGAGTAATGCCTTTATAGGAGCCATGCTTTAAAAGCAAACAGCAAATATACAAACACTTGTTAAAAAGTACTGAATGGGGTACAAGGCCAGGATAACTGCTGTAAGTAATAAATCATGGGAAAAATCTGAGAGGCTTTCAGGCAATAGTGACAGCAAAAAAATGAGAAAGCTGTGAGTCCAGGAATAAATATTTGGTTCTAAAAGTAGTCTATTCATAAAATGTAAATCAAGAAAATCTCACTCTGACTAGTCCTTCAAGTATTTAGGTAAGAAAATTGTGTGCATTAATTCATCTACCTTTCTACCACCTTCTGAGGACTCTATTTATTCCAGAATATTGGTTATACAGCTCAGTGGGTAGATTTGTTCATATTCTGTTCAATGAGTACAATCTGCAGGGGTGGTGTCTATGAGGGAGCTCTACAACAGCAGCTGCCAAAAACAAAACGCTGACCTGGGTGTGGCCAGCAAAATTGTTTATAGTTTGCTAAACTTTAATTACCTCCAGGAGTGCTATAATTGTGGATGAGGTGGTAAACCAAGAGACGTGTGACTACATTCACATGGCTTTATGGCTGCAAGAACATGTAGCTTTTCCACACATTCATCATTCTTTATACACTTGTGAATATAATACAAAAGATAGCAAACTACAGCCTCTAGACCAAATTTAGCCCACTGCCTATTTTTGTAAATAAAGTTTTACTGGTGCACCAGCATGCTCATTTGTTTACTATTATTATCTATGCTGCTTTTTGCATAATTATGGCAAAGTTTAGTTCCAACAGAGAATTTATAGTCTACAAAATCTAAAATATTTACTATCTGGACCTTAATAGAAAAGTTTCCCAACCCCCTGACACAATACAACCTTGGAACCCTCTAAGTGTGGAATGAGAATCAGACTATAGGAACCCTATACTTACTAAGGAAATGGGACTTAAGAAATAAGTTCTTGGTCTGAAGAATTTCTACCTTTCTAAAAAAAAAGTTTACAAATGAGAAAAGGCACTCAGATGGAGAAAATGAGACTGCCTAAGGCCCTACAAATTACAGTGTTTTGAAAAGCTTTTTAGTGGTGTGGAACCTATAGGTAAGAGATACGGCCTCATCCAAAACAAAAACAAGTTTCTCCTACCTCAATGAAATCTGCTCGAGCTGGCATGTATCCTGCCATGTCCCGAGAAAGCAAGGAGTCAAAGGTAGGTCGGGGAGGGTCATCTGCAGCTGAAAGAATTTTGAGTTTTTCTTAATAACTTAATAAAATACTAGCATAAAAAAAGTAACACAAAATTCTCACTTAGATTCTGAAATATTTTTATTTAGAGAAAGTGTCTGAGAGAATAAATAAAATTCAAAAGATTTTTATAAAGGAAAGTAAAAAAGTAAAGTATTATGGAAACAAACTGATTTCTTAAAAAGAAATTAAGGGGACTTCCCTGGTGATCTAGTGGTTAAGACTGCATTTCTACTGCAAGGGACATGGGTTCGATTCCTGGTTGGGGAACTAAGACCCCACATGCTACAAAGGGCAGGGAAAAGAAAAAAAAAAAAAAAACAGATTTAGGGAATCCTCTAAGTAAATATGGAAAATTCCCTCTGCTTTTTACTTCCCTAATATAAAAGAAAATCAAGGATCTTTTCTTTAGCATTATAGAACTTAAGTATTTACCCTGTCTGCTTCAGCTCCCTTCTCAGTATCAATTTACAAATCCCATCCAACTGATAGGCAAAAACCCTACTGGATTTGGAGTGAGCTGGAATTGACTCACTAGTCCTGGGATCTTGCACAAATTATTTAACCTTTCTGAATTTCAGGCTCCTTGTGTGCAAAATCAAAGCACTTGGCTCTTTCTGTCTCACTGCATTGCCATGAGGAAGAAATGGTCTAAGCCATTTGAGAACAAAGTGCTAACATCCAAAGGGCTTATCCAAACAGGAGATAGCCCCAGGTTTTGAGTTAGTCACCTATGAAACTGTCTCCAGAAAGTATGAGGAAAGAGGCAGGGGAAAGAAAAATAATCATATCTCATTATTTGTGCCCTGGGAGTCATTCAGAAAAGATGTCCATTTATAATTCATCATGGGTTTGGTTATGTTTTGTTAGACCCATGAGTCCCTAAGTCACATGAGATTAAAAAAAAAAATTTGTTATAATTGCCACAACCAAGTGAACAAAAATAACAAATTGCTTCTTGGACTTAATACTGGGATGGTTAATTATAATGAGTTCAATACTGGACTCTCTTACTGATACAAGGAGGTACTCACAGTGAAATGGAATGGCTGTGTCAGCAGTTTTTGCCTCCTCTGCTTGCTTCAGGTTCAGCAGGGTAGATGCAAACAGAGGGTTATTGATGAAATGCTTCATATAGTGCTTCTCACACTCCTCCTTGGTCTTGGTGCACATCTGATTGGCTACATCCTGCCTAGAGTGTGGGAAGTGAGAAAAGGACGCAGAGTTTTCATTTATGCATAATGGTCAAAGTATGGTTTGTTCTTTCCATATTTTAAGTCCCACTGATATAATGTGTGGAACTTGATACCCACAAACTGATATGATGCAGCTATTGGCAGAACAGTGAGACAAATATAAACATAGTATTGGTATAATCTGATGTTTCAAATCCTGCTATTCCATGATAGAGGTGCCAGTATCTAAAAAAGTCCTTTTCTTTCCACCAAAATAAGGAAGATTACTAGAAAATCCATGAATTTCCCTGTGAGCTAGGCTCTACTGAAAGAATTGCTATAATTAATAAGCCAGAACATTTATATTTGCATATTGTATAGTTTACAAAACACTTCATGTGAACAAACATTTCTTTACTAGAGCTCTCATGACAGACCAAGCTCTAAGCTGGAAATATGTACAACATAAGTGACATAAATGCTAGTATTAACTGTGTAGTGTATTTACTATCTCAGTTTCACAGATGGAAAAAATGAGGCCCAGAGGTTAACAAACTTGCTTAAGAACACAAAACACGAAGTGTTAAAGCCACTCAATCTGTACTGACAAACCCTGACTCCTGGCCCAGATGATGCAGAGGTAGAGGTGAAATCTCTCGAAGTCTCCTCTCAACCTCTCTTCCACGACACTTCACTTGTATCGTGCCTTCTAAGGCACGTGCCTCCACTTCACTTGCCTCCTAAGGCATACTATACTCTGATTCATGTACTTCAACCAACTGTACATACATGCTGATTCCCCTACTAGACTACAAGCTTCCTGAAGACAGGACACATTGTCATAATTCTTGGCTCCAGCATCCTCACCACCAAGCTTAGTGCCTTACCCATAGTGGAGAGAGAAACGATGGTCTTTGCTAAGGAAGGGGTACAAAGAGGAATAGCCCCTTTTAGACAAAAAATGAAAAACTAGGCCAAAGAAGACTAGCAAGAAAATGATCACTTTTTTCCTATCTTCTTTCATATTCCCATAGTAAACAAAATTTTATGATGCTTAATAAATATAAGCAAAATATGAATGGAACTGAAATCTCTTGCTTCAAGGCCCTGGACATAAGGGAGGCATATGTTGATATATTTTATCAACATCTGATAAAGAATATACTCTAGGAAGTCAGGACAAGGAAGAGCTACTTAGGAGTCCTCTTGCAACATTTGGTCATACGAAGTCATTTTTTAACTTCCTAAGCTTCAGATTCTTCATGAACAAAATATATTCAATAATGCCTCTGCTATCTAGTTCATAAAAAGAAATCATCAGTTTGAAAGTACTCCAAAAAGGTAAAAATAAAAGTAGCAGTATCATTATTAAGCAGTGTCACCTCATAAGGCAACTGAACGTTGTTCAATTCTGCCATGCTAGGAATAAGCAAGTACATACAAGCTAAAACCAGAAAACGCGAATAGGCAGTCTATCAAATTTGAATCTCAGGCAAGCTATGGCCATTAATCTGAAGTCTGACTCACTTAAATGACAAGGTCATCTATAGCCAAGAAAAGTTCATAAAACCAGAAAGGAAGAATAACTAATAGAGTCTATACTTCCCCACTATTCAGAGAGGAATAATCAACCTTCTGTGGTTTGATACATCCAAAGTGGTCTTTTAAAGCTGGTCAGTCACAGACCACTAAACATCCTGTAGCCTTGTGAGGCATTTCAGCCTTGGAAAAACACGTGTAGAAGGGAAAAGGACTTGTCGCTAAGTCATGGGTCAAGAGAAAAGCAACATACGGCCCCTACCTCCTTTTTCTGAGGTTCCTCCTTTTAATTCAACAGCACTGTCTTTTTGGAGCCCACTAGGGCAGGACAACCCCTTCTCCCAAGATCTTACCAATTTCCAAAGCCACAGTCCATCACAGCTTCTAAAAGAGCCATTTCTTCTTGAGCAGTCCAGCTGGGATCAAGAACAGGAAAATCTGAGGTCTGAGGAAGAAAAAGTTCTGCCTAAGAACAGATAGAGAAATAGAACCCAGCACCCCCAAACGGACTTAAAATTAAGTCCGATAGCTGTCATTCCCATGGTGTTGAGAGACGCCTGAAGAACGTCCTCATTAGTTGTTCGCACTCCCCACCTCCAGTTCTACCATTAGGATCTCCAATAAATACTATCAACCACAAATGCCATTTAGCTCATGTAGAAAGACGTTTCTTAAACTTAGCACAAAGGTAGAGATAAGTATAATAATAAGTGTTCCCATTTAGTTAAGAGAGGAATACAAATGTGTATATTTCTATCTATTAAAATGCACGATTAAATCATATATTAGAACCAAAGTTACCTACTGGGGAGGGAGGGAGAAGACAGGATGGAAAGGACAAGGATAAAAGCTGGTCCTCTCTGAATATTCCTTTTTTGTAGACCTGACTTTGAAAACATAAATAATGTACACTATTAAATTTTATTTATTTATTTTTATTTATTTATTTATTTTTATTTTTTATTTTTCACCATTAAATTTTAAAATCACAAGAATCAAAAGTAATATGTAACAAATTAACCTATGGATTAATTTTAAGGCATAATCACAAAGAAAGAAGCAATCCCAGGTGATTTTAAAACACAATAATTTGACTATATATTTATCATAGAATATACTTTAAAATGTAAAACAAACTGCCAAAAAAACCAAGTAGTGATTGACAACTATTGTTTTCAAACAGTGTTGGTAGAGTTATTCTGAGATTAGTATACGCTGATGTGGTGTGGGATAAAGCTGTCAAGTAACCGTACTGGTGTCACTGGACAGTGGGATTTGGGGCTTGGGGGAAAAAAAGATAGGTGATCTATGAGGTTATGTAAAACCATGTGGTCTTGTATTTGAAATGGAAGTTTTAGTATGAACTCATAATGTATTTTGTCTTAAAAGAAAAATTTCCAATATAGAGCACAACTAGTGATTACCAGTATGTATGTGGGGGGTAAAATATAGGGGTGAAGGAGTGGGAGGTACAAACCATTGGGTCTAAGATAGACTACAAAGATGTATTGTACAACACAAGGAACACAGCCAATGTTTTGTAATAACTGTAAATGAAGTGTAACCTTTAAAAACTGTGTAAGAAATTTCAAAAAAAAAAAAAAAACCCCAAAAAAACCTGTCCTAACACTGTTCAATGAAAAGATCTAGAAAAAATGACTAATCCAACAACAATGAACACTTCCAGTGCCCTATGTGCGGTCTCTAAGTACAATTTTCCACTAAAGGAACCAGGGCTGTTTCAAGAAAAGACTCATTTTAGTTTTGGGGAGGAAATGTACAAGATGAGACTGGAAAATTTTGTTATACTGGAAAGCAAAGAAACTCTCAAAGAATATAAGGGTTACGTCAAAAGGATTCAGAGGTCAATTTGTAGAGGTTCCCACCAACTAAAAATGGAACATTTTGAACATTAAAGAGAACAACAATTGCAAAGGTTTAAAACATGCCAAACATTCTCAATGTCTAGAGGATGCCAGAGAAGGAACTCATACATTCAAAACTAGTAACAAAGGGAAATAATTTATCCTGCCTTTCTGTACAAACTTTACCTCAGTGAGGTGTTTCTTTTTACAGAATTATTTTAACCCCTAAATTAAAAGAAGTGATAGAATTAAAAGAGAACTTATGTATTCTGCAATCCTAGATGAACAAATCTAGACAATGATGGTGAATGAATCTGATATAGCCAATATATGTTACTACTAATTTGTAGGAAACTTCTGTAGAAGTCAGAGGAACATGTTAATCGGCAAAATCTAGACCGCGTGAACATCTATAAGACAAACAACGCAGGTTTTTAAACAATCAAACTATATGAAACAAGAAAAAGAGTGAGGGAGGGGTAGGAAGGAGAGGAAGAACCCATAGGATAAATATATAAGGTAACCAACCTAGAATAGTTAAAACAAAACAAAACAAAACAAATGTCACACAAGAGCCTGGGCTTCCCTGGTGGCTCAGCAGGTGAAGAATCTGTCTACAATGCAGGAGACACACAGGAGACATGGGTTCAATCCCTGGGTGGGGAAGACCCCCTGGGGAAGAAAATGGCAACCCACTCCAGTATTCTTGTCTGGGAAATCCCATGGACAGAGGAGCCTGGCAGGCTATAATCCATGGGGTTGCAAAGAGTTGGACACTTCCTGAGTACTTCCTAGCACACACGCACACACACACACACGAGATCTTTAGGAATTCTCCTAGTGGTCCAGTGGCTAGGATTCTGCTCTCAACAAAGGGGGTGCAATTTCAAACTCTGGTCAAGGAGCTGGCATGCTGCAACTAAGAGTTCGCATGCTGCAACGACGAGAGAAGATCCCCACAACTAAGACCCGGCAGGGCCAAATAAGTAAATAAATAGAAGAGCAATCCTTCAATCACACAGGTGTTTAGAAATTGTTCTATCTTCTGTTAATGACACACACACATAAAAAACCCTCTGTGGTCTGTCAAATTATATTACTAATAAGCAATACATTTTATCTGAGCACCTACTAGGAATATGCCTCACGTGAGGTACTATGAGATCCAAATGAGAAATTTCAGAGCTTGTATCTGTATTAAATTCAAAATAATCACTCAATCTGGAAAGTACCATAAATACAGGCAAATACAACAACTCATAGTTGAAAAGCCTGTATTTATAAAAGTGTATTTTCTAATATTAATTAGCCCTCACCAATTTTACTATAAGATAAACCAGAAAGACTTTCTACACCAAAGCAAAATGGGCATAAAAGGCAGTTTTTCTTAAAGTTGAATCAGTGTTTCTCAATTTCTGAACCCAATCTTGGCCCTGCTGCTGCTAAGTCACTTCAGTTGTGTCTGACTCTGTGCGACCCCACAGACAACAGCCCACCAGGCTCCCCTGTCCCTGGGATTCTCCAGGCAAGAATACTGGAGTGGGTTGCCATTTCCTTCTCCAATGAATGAAAGTGAAAAGTGAAAGTAAAGTCGCTCAGTCGTGCCCGACTCTTAGCAACCCCATGGACTGCAGCCTACCAGGCTCCTCCATCCATGGGATTTTCCAGGCAAGAGTACTGGAGTGGGTTGCCATTGCCTTCTCCGAATCTTGGCCCTGCTGAACAAGAATCTCTAATAGCAAGGTCTAGGAATCTTTAAAATTAAGAAGCTCCCAGGTGATTCTTATGCACTAAAGTTTAAGAATCACTGGTATAAAGGGTGTGGCAAAAAGAGGTGCCTTGACTTGTTCAAGGTTCTAAGAATTATAAGACAAAAATAGGCAAAGAACTCAGAAATCTTGATTAATGCACCACCCACCACAGCATGAGTAACTTCCAAAAATACAGCACTGTGAGATGGCAAAAGTACTGAAAACCATTTAAAGTTTTCTGAGGCTTCATATGGAAAAAAAAAAAAAAAAAATCAAGGTTTTAGTGGTTTCATGTATAGAAAACCAAAATTTGGTCATCACTCCTATGGAAGGAGATTCATCTTTTCCTTATCTGGGAGTAAAGACTAGAAGAATAAAAAAAGAGCATTAGTAATCTCCAAAAGCGCTATAAAATAAAGAACAGAATTCTGAAATGTGTTTGAATGGGTGTAGAATAGGTGAGAAAAGAATGATGTAATCTGAAGAGTTAGATGGACTTGGAGAGAAACTTCGTGCCATCAGCATTAGGCAGAAGGCATGGTGCCCAGAACAGTTAAAGCGAGTTCATGGTCAGTCTTCCTGCAGAGGATAACCTCAATCTACTTAAAGTACACTAAATCACAATCCAAATAAATAAATATGTATTCTGCTTCTTAGCATTCTTGTGTGAATTTTGGATGAATAAAGCTAACTTTTGAAGATGGGATAACCTTAGTGAAATGAACTCAGAGCCACAGCTACTCTGACCACACTCTTCCTCCAATCCTGCATTCATTTTGCAATTAACAAAAGAGAAACAAAAGGGAAAAAAATTCTTATTTCATATATTCCATATCATATGTTGTCAGAGAAATGCAAGTTAAAATGAGACAGCACCATATACCTATCAGAATGGCCAAAACCCAGAACACTGACAACACCAAATGCTGGCAAGGGTGTGGAGCAACAGGAACTCTCTTCCATGCTGGTGGGAACACAAAATGGCACAGCCACTTGGGCAGTTTGACAGTTTCTTACAAAATGAAACATACCCTTACCATACGATTCAGCAACCATGTTTCTTGGTATTTACCCAAAGGAACTGAAAACTTAGGTCTGAAGAAAAACCTGTATGTGGATATCTATAGTTGCTTTATTCTTAATTGTCAAAACTTGGAAGCAACCAAGATATCCTTCAGTAGGTGGATGAATAAATAAACTGTGGTACATCTAGACAACAGACTATTATTCAGGGCTAAAAAAGAAACAAGCTATCAAGCCATGAAAAGACATGCAGGAAACTTACATACATATTACTTAGTGAAAGAAGCCAATCTGAAGAGGGTACTCTATACGATCCCAACTCTATGACATTTTGGAAAAGGCAAAACCATGGAGGTCACCAAAAGATCCATGGTTGCCAGGAGTTAGGGGGAGGGGTGGATGAGGAGGCAGAACACAGAAGACTTTTAGGACCGTGAAACTACTCTTTATGATACTATAATGGTAGATGCATGTCGTTCTGTATTTCCACAAATCCACAGAATGTGTTAACACGCAGAGTGAACCCTAATATAAACTACGGACTTTGGGTGATAATGAGGGTCAATGTAGGTTCCTCAGTGATAATTTATGTGCAATTCTGCTGGGGGATGCTGATAATAGGGGAGGCTATACATTTGTGGGGGCAGAGGATACACGTGAAATTTATGTACTTTGTACTCGATTTTGCTGTGAACTTATAACTGATCTAAAAATCAAAGCCTAATATTAAAAAATATACTCCAAACCTTACAATTAGTGAAGAAAATACTTAGAAGACTGAAGGTGTTTAGAGAGAGGTAGGGGAAGACCAGAAGGTTGGCTGCCAAGAACTCTTACCAAGGAGCATATCTTGAACTAATTCATTATAGACCAGGACCTGATTCTCGGCATTACAGGTCCAGAAATTCACTCAAGGCTTCACAAATAAGACTTGGAGATGCTGAGTTCCCCTTTTCAAACTTCTAAAAGACAGAAGTAGACATGCTATAGCACTGTGGTAGACAGAATTCTAAAGATGCCCTCCACTCCCCAAAGATTCTTGTCCCCTGATTAGTCAAACACTAACTAAATATTCCTGTGAAGGGACTATGCTGACCAGGTACTAATTAACTGACTGTAAAATAGGGCGATTATGCAGGTAAATCCACTGTAATCACATAGGCCTTAAGAGAGAAAGAAGAGTCAGAGAGATTCAGCACAGGAGTCATGAACCAGGAGAGGTCAGAGAGGCCAAGTATTTCATCAATAACCTTCAAGACCTCCCTGCTGTTGGTGGCTTTGAATATGGACAAAGCGTGTCAGGAACCTCTAGAGGCTGAGAGCAAGTCCCAGCCAACAATCAAGAAGGAAACAGTATCATCACTCCTACAACCTCCAGGCAGTGAATTCTGTCAACAACTTGAATGGGAAGAGTCTGAAAGTGGATTCTCCCCTAGGGTCTCCAGATAAAAATCCAGACAGACCAACACTTTCATTTCAGCCTTACGGAATCTGGAACAAACCAATTAACATAATTGGTCTTCTGACCAACAGAACTGAGATAATAAATTCCTGTTGTCTTAAACTGCCTCATTTTTGATAAGTTGTTATGGCAGCAAGAGAAAACTACACAAGTATCAATCGATTAATCCATGACGTGAGACTACTGTCAAGAAGATGCCCAACCAGCATTCTTTCCTTTAAGAAAAACCAACAAAGGAGGCCAAATGTAAGAAAACTACTTGGTGAACCAGGCGATAGGCTCTGATAACAGACAGAGGTATTGTATACACGCCTGCCAAGCATACCAGATATTTACTTTGGCTTAGTAAAGTGCCCACTCCTCTGGCTAGATATTGGAATGCATGCTGTCACTTCAGTCGTGTCTGACTCTGTGTGACTCTGCCAGCTGTCCATGGGATTCTCCAGGCAGGAATACTGGAGTGGGTTCCCATTTCCTTCTCCCAAGATATTGGAAGGACACTACTAATATCCATCCATCTCTCATTCCTTCTTTACAGGTGTCAAAAAAACCAAATTATAGCCAAGTCTTTCTCTGGCCTATGAGTCAATCTATCTCTTCAAAGTGAGTTTACATATTACTATATCATTCACCCAATACTCATTTTACAACTTAACTCTCCGAGGGTAACCAATTTCTCCAAGGCCGAGAAGGTGGAGTGCCAGACATAAATCTCACCACTGCCCACATGAACCACATAAAAATACCATTAGCCAAACACAGTAACAATACATTTACTGTTTATAAATGAACCTAGAAAGCAGCACACCTCTAACCCTTACATAGTAAATCTCAAAGAATACTTCCTTTAAATTCCTTTTAAATTAAACCAAAAATCTGAGTATATAAAATGATTTTCAGACTTGAATGCTTTAGTAGATCCATAAAATCCTAAAAAGCTTATTGGGCAATGATTACTTAATTCAGATATGGGGGAAAGAAAAGGGAGATACTTGCAGATGAAGAAAGACTAATACCCAGTATAAAATCTGAAAATGAAGGGAAATTCCTACAACTTCATTACCATTATTTCATAAGTATGATCACTTTGATGTTTCTTGTACTCAAATCCTCGTGTGAAACACTGAAAAAGAAAGGAAAATTAAGTTACCAAAAAGTTACATTTTGAAATGCTTTCTTAAAGGATAGAAGATGACTTGGGGGTATTTTACTCTTGAATGAGTTTTTAAGAATTCATTTACTCTTGTTTGCAGCCACAACTCAAAGGTTAGGTTCATGATCACAGCTTTTCAATGGCCCTCATAGAGAAAAAACAACAATCTGGGAAAAAAGACTTATTCCTAGGACAACTCCTCCTTTTAGAAAAGCATAAGCCCTGGAAGCAGACTGTCTAAAATTGAATCCTTGCTCTTAGTGTATTTCAGCAATTCTAAGATACACTTTGTCATGTTTTCAAACTCTGAAATATGGATTCGTCTTATAATAAAAAGTATATTACAACTTCCATTAGCCATTTTTACACTTTAACATCTCTGAAATTGGGATGTTTCTTTTAATCAATAGCATTCTGGATCTGATAAAATATGGTATTTGCTGTGTGACCCTGAAGCAACTATTTAACCTCTCTTTGGCCAAGTTTCCTCTGTAAAATAGGAGTACTAATCATTACTACTTCCTAGGGCTGCAGTGATGATTTAAAAGTTAATTCATGCAAAGTACTCAAAATAGAGCCTGGCACAGAGTAAGCACTTATCAGTACTGCTATTACTATCATCATCGACAGAACACTTTGTTCCTTTGTCACCTGCCCAAACATCACTCTTCAATAAGATAAAAAACAGTGTCACAGGAGGTATCAAAAGGAATAATCCTCCAATTCTGTTTCCTGTAGTTCCAATACTTGAAATCTACTGGCAAAAACAGCATTAGGTTGATACAGGAGGAAGTGGAATATTCAACAGACTATCTCATCCATCTTGCTCTCTTCTCCAATTTTTCACTGGTAAAATGGATAATTAAAGACTGACTAGAAAAAATAGATTTAACTACGTACGGTCCTTCTGAGCAACTGACAGTCATCACTGAATTTACTATGCCTATAAAACTAGGCAAGCCTTCCCTTAATGAGTTACCTGTAAGCAGAGGAAAAAAGGAGGTGGACCACATTCTGCACACTTGATATAAGGCTCCATGAGGTAGGAGGAGCAGCCTCGGCAAGGTGGCTTATCAGAGGGATCACCTAGAACATAAAGAAAAATTACTAGCTTTTAAACACCCTATGACTATCTTCAGCACCAGAAGCTAGAAATCTGCAAATGATTACACAAGGTAATACACTGTGCTGAAAAGTTCATGGAGATAAGATGAGCTCATTCCAAATAGGAAAACACAAAAATGATGTTCCTTTTTATTTCAGGGCAGCTTTGTTCCTTCCTACAGTACCTACTATTTCAAGCATTTAAGTAGATATGGCACCTGCAGAGAAACAAACACAAGTTTTAACTGGAAGTCTCATAGTGCCCACAATTTATTTTCCCATGGGAAAATAATGTCACCTACCTACCTAACACATATACAGTTACAGATAAGCCCATCTGACAAAATGTTAATAACTGCTGTATCTGGGTAATGGGCTACAAGTAATCACTGTACTGTTGTTTCAAATTCTTTACAAGTTTGAAATTTTTCATAATAAAAAGTTGGGAGCAAAAACTCTTTAACTATACACCTTGGGATATACTAATTTATACCTGAGTTGGGAGTTAAACCTAGGACAGCTCCCTCCCTTTCTCCCATAGGAAGCAGAGAGCAGAGCAGACCTTCCTCCAGTTCCAATGACAGTGCTATCTCTGAAATACCAAGGCAAGGAGTACAACCCAAACTCTAAGGCCTAAAGTTATAAAAATGCATACATGTGTGTCCCTGGCTGTCCCAAACTGCCACTCTCGAGTCAGGGCAACACAGCAGAGTTGTTCTCTGTGATCCACAGGAATCTAAGAACACAGGCTTGAAGGTAGAGAAGGGATTTAATCTGTTTGGCCTGAGGCAGACATTTCTCACATTCTGTAATAGAATGCTTCTCCCTAAAATCCAAGAAACACTCTTCAAGGCACCTTTCCCTCCTTTAAGTGGTGATTATTATTCTTTTTTTTCTAAATGAAGACCTGTAGAAAGGTGACAGGAAAGAAAGGTAATCTTTCTGGCCATAGCTTCAAAGTAAATATCTGGAACAGAAACTATCCCATTTCTCCCATTTAAAACAAAAATGATTTTATATTAAATGTCAATTTTTATCAAATTACCTTCTCACATCCTTTTAATGATACGTTTTTCTTTTTTCAAACTTTCTTCAACAATAACAACAAAAAAATTGACCAATGACTGACCTAAATAGGTTTTAAACTTTTATGTCAAGAAGTAATTGTTTTACAAAAAATAATCCAACTTATAGTTTTAAAGATTTTAGACAATAAAAGAATGTCACCCTCTATTACCATGCTGATTTCCAGCCCTTCTTCCTTGTATGTGTGTGTATATATTTAACAAACGTGAGATACCACACATGATGTTTTATAGCCTGTTTTTTTTTCCACTTGACAATATATACTCAACATCTATCGTGACGGTACACACAAAGCTCCCCCATTCTTTTTAATGGATGAATAATATTCCAGTATATCAATTTCCTAACCTAGTGGTTTTCAGCTGCCTCCTAGGAAAGCACTGTGTAAATGTGAGGAGATGCCTTCCTGTTGCCATGATGACTAGGGAGCACTACTGCACTTAGCAGCAGGGACCAGGGATGCTAGACATCCTACAGCACTCAAGACATTACTACACACCACAGAACTGGCCTGTCCACTGCACAACTTTCAAATGTCCCACCAGATGTTCAAGTAGGTGAAAACTTATTCATAATTACATGACCTGAAACCTAATTACACATAAGACAAAATGTTCCTGATAGTTCTAACATGTGCTGAATTTCCAGGAAGGCAGCTGCATTACTTCAAGAGGAGATTTTATCTTGTTTTGTTCAGAATGTTACTAAGACTTAAGTTGTGGTATTTCTGAATCACCAATGCAACACACATGAATCACTGTGCATTTGTAGTTGTAATATGCACAGTGATTCAACATATGAATAGAAGCATCTGACTACTAAGGCATTATGTCTTCCACTGTAATGACTAAACATATGGAGATAGGTATTATTTTGTTATAAATTACATTATTATATATTACTTCATTTATCCTTTATAGTATAGTTAGGGCATTATTTTTATTTCTTTGAAATCATGGGCATAGATATGTTATCTATGCATTTCATTTCCAAATAGTAAAAGAGGCTTTAAAAACATAAAAATCAAACACTGAGTCTCATAAGATTGAGAACCACTAGTCTAACCAGTTCCCTGCTGCTGGGCATTTACGTTGTTTCCAATTTTTCACTATTATAAAAAATGCTGAAGTCAATGTTCCTGTACGTTAGGTTGGTGCAAAAGTAGCTACAGTTTTGCGCTATTGAAGCTTGCCATTTGATATTAGAATAATTCTTAAATGTGGTTATGTTATACAACATTTTAATGCACATTTCTTGCTTTATGTTTTTTTGCTAATGACTTAATACTTGCTATTTATTTTATATTTATTTTAGACTATAGAAATAATAGACAAAAAAGCAAATTCAAGTGATTTTTTTAATTCAAGTTCAAAATGGTTCGTAAAGCAGCAGAGACAATGCACAACATCAACACCACATTTGGCCCAGGAAGTGCTAATGAACATACAAGTGCAGTGGTGGTTCAAGAAGTTCTGCAAAGGAAACAAGAGGCTTGAAGATGAGGAGCACAGTGGCTGGCTATCGGAAGCCAACAACCAATTGAGAGCCATCATTGAAGTTGATCCTCTTACAACTATACAAGAAGCTGCTGAAGAACTCAGTGTCGACCACTCTAAGGTCACTCGGCATTTGAAGCAAATTGGAAAGGTGAAAAAGTTTGACGAGTGTGTGCCTCATGAACTGACTGAAATAAAAAAAAAAAATCATCATTTTGAAGTGTCCTCTTCTGCTGGGAGCCGGCGTGAGGAGCTCCGCCCGTGGCAAAGGTCATGAGGAAGGAGGCTCGGCATACGCAAAGGTGGGATCGAGCCTCAGGAGTCCCCCTGGATATTCTCGAGCATCTACCCCCAAAAACCAGAGTCTGCCTACTTTACTGCTTTGTGCTCTCACCTCTGACATTACTGGGGGCTGTCCCCCACCACCATCTCTCTCTCTCTGATAAAGAGTTAACTTACAGCTCCAGTTAATAAAGTTCCTGGGCATTAGGAGTGTTTAAATCCAAACCCCTCAGATAGCTCTCTAACTCACCTGACAAGTTTACCCGGACTCCTACAGCTATGCATAAGATTGTTTACAGTCTCCCAGCCACGAGAGGCAAGGGAAGCTTAAGATATTCAAATAGCTTAGAGCCTCTCAGAGAGATAGAAACTGTCACAATAAAACTAGTAAAAGATTTCATTGATGAGCCAATGCTTGCTGCCAAGCTTCCACATCCTCTGTATTGTATCCTTGAATGTGTATTAATTAATATACTTGGTATGTAGAAAAAATAAGTAGTGGCCTTGGTGCTAGCAACTTTAGACCCTTAAGGTAATAAATTCTTTCCTTTGTTGTAAACCCACTGCACCTCTGCCCTATAGGAATGCAACTTTATCTAACACCTTCAGAGGATGGCGCCAAACTTCAAAATAATTACTCTTAGAGAAAATAAGTCTCACGGTTGACAAACCTTTATCAGAGTCATAAAATGTTAATAGGCCTTCTGGCCAGAAGATGATGTAAATCACCTAAACCATTTGTATACGATAAATTTGCAGGAAAGAAACCCTGGTTTTGATAAGGATCAGAGACTGCTGACTTTGCATGATTTCACACCCCCTATTATCCTCTATGTACAGCTTAGGATATAAAAGCCCCTGTTGAAAATAAAGCTACGGGCCTTGCTCACTGAAGCTTGGTCTCCCCATGTCATTCTTTCTCTCAACCTCTGGCTGAAGTTTCCATCTGGAGTGCGGAGGTCCTCTGCGGCCATTTATTTGCCTGGGCTTCTAAGACCCACTCAAGAAGGTGCCTAAGGTGGGGCACCTTCTGCTATTCGAGAGGGCGCCTGCGGCCTCCATGGTCAGAGCTAACTTGATGTCACAGGTTATATTGATTTTCCGCGTAAACCAAGCTACTCAGCCTCTTTTCTCCGTTGAATTTTCCTACTGAGCTATCCTCATTCTATTACTCTTTATATCTCTGATGAATATTTAAATAAAGCCAGCGTAATCGCCGACTCTGTTTCCCCTTCAAACTCCCTGGATCAGCCGGGGCTGGACCTCGGCAGTCTTCTCTTATTCTACACAACAATGAACCACTTCTTGATTAGACTATGACATGCAACGAAAAGTGGATTGTATACGACACCCAGTAACAACCAGTTCAGTGGCTGGACCAAGAAGCTCCAAAGCACTTCCCAAAGCCAAACTCCCACCAAAAAAGGTCATGGTCACTGTTTGGTGGTCTGCTGCCAGTCTCATCTACTACAGCTTTCTGAATCTCAGCAAAACCATTACATCTGAGAAGTATGCTCAGTTTACCGATGAAACGCACCAGAAACTAAAATGCCTGGTATTGGTCAACAGAAAAGACCCAATTCTTCTTCATGACAATGCCTGACTGCACGTCGCACAACCAAGGCTTCAAAAGTTGGACGAATTGGGCTACGAAGTTTTGCCTCATCTGCCATATTCACCTGACCTCCTGCCAACTGACTACCACTTCTTCAAGAATCTTGACAACTTTTTGCAGGGAAAATGTTTTCATAACCAGCAGGAGGCAGAAAATGCTTTCTAAGAGTTTGTTGAATCCTGAAACATGGATTTTTACACTGTAAGAATAAACTTATTTCTTGTTGGCAAAAATATGTTGATTGCAATGTTTCCTATAACTTTGAGCCTAGCTATAATGATTTAAAATTCACGGTCCAAAACTGCAATTATGTTTGCACCAACCTAGTATATAACATTTCACATTTTGTTCCTCAGGATTTCTATTTTCCTATAGCTACAACTGTTAAGTATGTAGAAGGTTTCTGATATATATAGCCAAACTATCCCTCACAAAGGATCCAGAACTTGTCTGTAACCTAGGAGGAAGGAAAGACTTTTTTTAAACAATCATTCAAAATCCAGAGGCAATAAAAGAGTAATAAATTTGACTACATAGACAAAATAAAAATCTTTTTGGCAAAAAAAAAAAAATCATAATACAGAAAGCAAATAAACTAGAAGAAAATACTTGTAAACATATCATAGACAAAGGGCTAACACCCTTAACATAGAAAGAACCTTTAAAAACTGAGAGAAAGGAACTTCCCGGGTGGCACAGTTGATAAGAATCTGCCTGCCAACGCAGAGGTCATGGGTTTGATCCCTAGGCCAGGAAGATTCCATGCGCCACAACTACTGGGCACACTACTGGAAACCCATGTACTTCCAGAGCCTGTGCTCTGCAACAAAAGAACCACGGCAATGAGAAGTCTGCACACCACAACAAAGAGTCGCCTGCACTTGCTGCAACTAGAGAAAGCCTAAGAAAAGCAACAAAAACCCAGCTCAGCCAAAATAATAAATTAAAAAAAAAAAACTGAAAGGGAAAAAAAAGAACCAAAAATCCTATTTTGAAAGTCATGAAGACATAATTAAGAAAGATGAATATGAACCTTAAACATGAAAAGACATTCAACTTCACTCACAATAAGAGCAATCTACAGAAAGTTCTCACCCATCAGACTGTCAAAAATTCAAAAGCTTGATAATATAGTTTCTCAACAAGCTGTGGGGAAATAGGCATCTTCATATATTGCCTATGGAGATGCAAAAAGGCACAACTCCTTTATAAGGGAATTTAGCAGTATCTAAATATCCATTTATCTTTGGACACAAGAATTCCACTTCTAAAAATTTACCTGAATATACACCTCCAACAATACAAGGTTATGCATTAGAATATTAATTGTAACTGCAAAAAACTATATTGATGTCCAAGCACTGGACAGAAGTTGATCAAACTATAGTATATCCACATAATGGAGTAGTATATGCAACTATTAAAAAAAAAAACTCCATAAAGTAATATAGTATTTCCAGGAGATACTATTAAATGGGGAAGGAAAAAAAAAGGTGCAAAGATACATAGTATGTTATCTTTACAGTAAGAAATTAGGAAAAACAAAAATATATTCATTTCATGAACCCCAATGCTCACTGAAGCACTATTTACAACAGACAGCACAGAAGCAACCCAGATGTCCATGGACAGATAAATGGATCAAGAAGTTGTGGTACATATATACAATGGAATATTACTCGGCCATAAAAAGGAACAAATTTGAGTCAGTTCTAGTGAGGCAGATGAAACTAAGAACCTATTACAAACAGTGAAGTAAGTCATAAACGGAAAAACAAATATTGTGTATTAATGCATATACATGAAATCTAGAAAAATGGTACCAATGAACCTATTTGCAGGGTAAGAATAGAGACTCAGACAGAGACAACAGACTTATGGACGCAGGAGAGGGTGGGATGAATTGAGAATGTAGCACTGAAACATATACATTACCATATGTAAAACAGATAGCTAATGGGAAGTTGCTATACAACACAGCGAGCTCAAACTGGTGCTCTGTGACAACCTAGAGGGGGGTGTGATGGGATGGGAGGAAGGTTCAAGAGGGAGGGGACATATGTATACCTATGGCTGATTCATGCTGATGTATGGCAGAAACCAACGCTCCATTGTAAAGCAATTAGCTTCCAATTAAAAATAAATAAATTAAAAAAAATATATATATACATGCCTATTTGTCTTTGTGAAAAGAAATAAAGGACAGATAAACTAGAGAACAGTGAAGCTGGAAACTTATGAAGGGCTGAATGAGGGAATGGAATGGAGTGGAAGAGACATAAGGAGTAACAATTATGTATATATATAAAAAATCTCCATAGTTTTGACTTTTGGAAATATATTTATGTTCTACAAATTAAAAAATAAAATCAGTAAATATGGAAAGGAAAAACTGAAAGCTGAACGAACAGATAAACCCAAAAGTATTTCAAAAGAACACTGTAACCACAATGAGAAAGGGAAAAAAAAGAACAAATCCAAGTAATTTATGAATATTTAACAACAGACCTTCAGTACTGGGTGATGCAGAGAATTGCAAACAAACCCTGAATTTGTTGAAGTAGGTCTGCTTTATGTAGTGGTACTCACAAAGCAATTCTGAAATACTTTTGGATGTATTAAAAGACTGAGCAAATGTGCTGAAGTTTTGGGAGCCAGGGTTTTCACTGATGAAAGGACACAAAATAAGGAAAAAACCTATAATGATAAACTGGAGGTATCAATGTGAACTCATGATTTCTTAAAAAGTGTTACCTATAGGTATATACATGTATATGTGAATATATATATTGGTATTTATGTTTATAGCTTATACACACATATATTTCTGAGCTCTGTGGGCCAAAAAAGCCAAGATGCCAACACACTCTAGCAGCAATAAGCAATGACCAGATCTTGGTTTCTAATGTCATTCCTCTCTAAAAGGACCAAGGACTCCTCACAGAAGTGGCTAATTTCAGAGCTGGGTGATAGGAGGTAAGATGCACCTGGAACGCGGAGCCATACCAAAAAGTAAGGAGATGCTCAACAAAGTGATGGAGGCTGGGGACAAGTCACAAGGCTGCAGGAGACACCTTGACGGGACTCACAGCAGTCAAATTCGGACAATCTGAGAACCAAAATAACTAAGTATGATAATGAACTATAAATCATTGAAAAAGCAGCAATTCATATCCATACTTAAATAAGTGAAACAAGAAGTCTCTTGACTACAATAAAATGCTAACTAATAGAGAGTGCTGAAGTGCTGGGGTCTGGGGAAAAAATCATTTTGTAACCATCATAGTAAATGCAAAAATCATCAATGGATGCTAACTAGGGAGAAATTCTGACGAGGAACAAAATATTTTATGGTCTGAGAAAGTGTCTCCTTACGAGTTGCTTATTATACATAAGAGAAAAAAAAATTATACAGTGAAGAACTTAAATGTACACCTTGACTGGATTTTCAAAATTAACATCACTAATGAGGGACAGAGCAAGACCAGACAAACCCAAAATGAGACACCTCTATTTTTAAAAACGGAGGAAAAGGCCTGATTCCCCAAAAGTGTCAGTCACTAAAGACAAAGACTGTGAAAATGTTTCAGTTTAAAGGAGTTAAACTTAATGCAAGACATGACCTCTGACTGTATCCTGTATGGGAAGGAAGGGGAAAAAAAAACACCATAAAAGACATTACTGAGTCAGCTGACAAAACTGGAATACAGATGGTGGGTTAGAGAAAAATATGTTATCAACGTTATTTTACAAAAGTTGGTAACTCTGAGGTTCAGTTCAGTCGCTCAGTAGTGTCCAACTCTTTGTGACCCCATGAATCGCAGCACGCCAGGCCTCCCTGTCCATCACCAACTCCCGGAGTTCACTCAGACTCACGTCCATCGAGTCAGTGAGGTTAGAACAGAATATCTCTAGTCTTAGGAAATAAACACTAAACTACTTGAGGGTAAAGCCATGACGTATGTCCCTTAGCCTCAAATGATTCTGGGAAAAAAAAAAAATGGAGTATGTCTACTTATATATACATACTTATGTAAGTAAATGTGTGTATTTAGAGATAATATATGCAAATAAGGTAAAAGGTTTACAAAAGGTATATGGGGATTCTTTGTACTATCCTTCCAACTTTCCTATGAGTTTGAAATTATTTCCAAATCAAATTTTTAAAGTTTAGTTTATAAATTATTTTTAAAATTTAAAAATTATTTTTAAAAGGTAGACTGGTTTCAGTTTACACTCCCAGCATGGGGATAATTCATTTAGGTTCTCTTTGTATATAAAATGAGATTTAAACTAGATGTGCCTGAAAACTCCATTCTGTCCTAAATTTATAGAGGGAGTGTGATGAGTGAGCAAATTAGATTTCCCCTTAAGAAATCGCTGAACAGTCTACACTCCAAATGTGCCTTTCTAATTCCTCTCATTGGGATGCTACTAACATCTAACAGTGGATTTCTATTTCTGCCAAATATCTTATCTTCAGAATCAGAGAAAAAGTAATAATTTTTTCCCTCCACAGTTATGGCTGCCTGGATTTATTTCACACATACTCCATAATTCTCTGCACTGTTATTACACTGTAGCTTACTCTGAGAATACAAATTCTGCTAAAAACAGAGGGCAGGAGCATTTTCTTTATTCCACCACTGACATTCTTTCTTACCACGGCACCTGAAATATGTTATTGGTTCTAAAGCTAAATTCCAATTGCTTTTTTCAGTTGAACTATGGGTTAATCATGCTATGCACGGTCCATTTGAGCTCAGTTTTCTTATAAGACCTAGGGTGATATGTTTGTGTCAAGAGTTCAGTGGGCAATCAGTAGTATTGGTTGATTTTATTTTGATTTGATATTCTTATTCTTTTAGGATCAGATTCACATGGCTTTAATTTCAAAGTACTTATTTTTCTTCTTTGATCAACTTCCACTTTAGTTTACTATGAATATTAACCTGGGACTTGTTCCCACAGTACTTACTGCTAAAGGAACCCAATCGGTCCATTCCCTAGTTGGCAAAGACTCTGTTGCTTTGATCTTCTTTAATCTGAGTTGCTTCAAGGAGATTTCACAACTTGCCAACACCAAAGCTGATGACCGCTCCTTGTGAACAAACAGAAGTGGCACCTGGATAAGGAAATAATTCAAAGGGACAAGATAAAAAAAAAAAAACAAAGGGACAAGATAAAGAGAAAATAATGCTGTGTACTCAGTTGTACATCCTAGTTTTGTTAAGGCTAAGCAAATTATTTTATCTCTATAAGCTCGTTTTCTCCTCTGTAAAATGGATATGCTACAATCATACCTACTTCCTAGAGCTGTTGAGGGTTAAATATCAAGAGCCAGATAAATAATGTACCATAGTACCTGGCCCATACTAAGTCCTCTATAAAGGCTACACAGTTCTAATAAACAACAACTGATTTTCTCTGCCTGGTATCACTTCTCTCCTTAGCCCTCCATCCTTTGGAAAACTGACTCTCCCACATCTCCTAAGGCTTTGGTGGGATTGTGAATCACAATACTCTATCCTCCACCTCCACAGCAGCTAAAGCAATCCAATCTGGTCTTACAGAAACCTGAATATTGAGTAAGATACACAAGGACAGAGGGTAGTTGGACCTCAGTCATTCACTAGCTAAAGAATCTGGTCCATGAGATTTGGCCCTTCAAGATTCCCATCCCCAGGGGTGGCCTAACTGTTTAAGCTTTTTTTTTTCCCCTCATTTCTCTATCTTTCCAATAATACTTTAATCTGAATGAACTTCTATTACTAGAAAACTCAGGAATCCTATCTATTACAACATACATTTTGTTCACTAATTTATTATTTGAACAAATTTTTTTTTCCTGTATTTATTTGATTGTGTTAGGTCTTAGTTGAGGCCTGTAGGATCTAGCTCCCTGACTAGGGATTGAACCTGGGCTCCCTGTATTGGGAGCGCAGAGTCTTAGCCATTGGACCTCTAGGGAAGTAGGTATGTACAATATACCAAGTCACATTTTTTAAAATAAATTTATGTATTTTAATTGGAGGCTAATTACTTTACAATATTGTATTGGTTTTGCCATGAATCTGCCATGGGTGTACACCTGTTCCCCATCCTGAACCCCCCTCCCACTTCTGTCCCCGTACCATCCCTCTGGGTCATCTCAGTGCACCAGCCCCAAGCATCCTGTATCCTGCATCGAACCTGGACTGGCCATTCGTTTCTTATGTGATATTATACATGTTTCAATGCCATTCTCCCAAATCATCCCACCCTCTCCCTCTCCCACAGAGTCTGAAGACATAAATGAACTATTTCACACTAACCCCCCAAAAAAAATCCCCCCTTTCTAATCTCCCATAGCCTGCCCGCTCGCTCGCTCTCCCTCCCTCCCTCCCTCTCTCTCTCTCTCTCTCTCTCTCTCTCTCTCTCTCTCTCTCTCTCTCTTGTTTTCTTCAGCATTGTTTACATTCTCCTTTGTAAGAATTACTTCTGAATGCATATTTTTCCCACTTCTAAACTAACGAAAGCAGGGACCACATCAAATAACAAATTTGTATGTCTTAAAGTACTTGGTGCATATTGCCAAGCAGAAAGAATTCAATAAACACAAATGTAGTGGACAAATGAGGGCTTCCCAGGTGGCTCAATGGTTAAGAATCTGCCTGCTACTGTCAGAGATATGGGTTCAACTCTGCCACGACTTAGTAACTAAACAACAATAATGGACAAATAAGTATTAGTTCTACAAAAAGGTTAGTTTATCTTTAGTTCTCCGACAGTGATTTTTTTCACCTAACAGTTTTAGCTTAGAATAAGTCATCATTAAGTGCATACAAAGCTCAGATAACACTGTCAATGAACTTGTCTTTTTCAGGATGAGTCGGAGTGGTTCTCCCTCTGCTCTAGACCAGAAAAAATGAGTTTGAAGAAACACGAGTTCAGTAAGAAGTATTATGCACTCAGTAACAAAATAATGTGTTAGTTGCTCAGTCATGTCCGACTCTGCGACTCTGCCTGTAGCCCACCAGGTTACTCTGTCCATGGGATTTTCCAGGCAGGAATACTGGAGTGGGTTGCCATTCTCTTCTCCACCGGACCTTCCCCACCCAGGGACTGAACCCGGGTCTCCTGCATTGCAGCTAGATTCTTTACTGTCTGGGCCACAAATAGTGAACATTTATTGAAGTTTTCTCTTAAGCTAGACACTGTGGCACCACTGTATGTGGATTATCTGTGAATCCTTACAATCTTCTGAGGCATGGAGCTTTTTCAAGGAGGGAAAGAAGCCCTGAAAGATTATTTGCACAATATCTTACAGTTAGTGAACAGCAGCGTCACTTCAACAGAGATTAATAGAGATAGTCAACTAAAGGATGTGTATAGCCTCATAAATGCTCCATGTTGTAAGCACAATATTGCAGTAAACAGAATATTCTTTCTCCACTCCATTCTTCTCACTGGAGACATTTCTGACGCTAACATTCACGAAAGGGTGGCTGCTACCTCCAAGTTAACATTTGCCAAAGTCCAAGAAGTTACTGGGAAGAGGAGGCAAGGTGCGTGAAGCAGAGGACAGGGGCAGACTTGGAAGAGATTCGCAGACAAGATTCGAAGCCTCACTTGGTCCCTCATTAATTATATGATCTTGGGCGTCATTTTACTGGAGACTCAGACAACCTCAGCTCTATAGATACGAAATGTCTACTTGGAAGGCCTATCTGAAAACAAGGGGTCACGTCAGTCCTTTGTTAACAACGGGATTTCGCGCTCCGCCACAGCAGCGACAGGAATGCCGAGGCGGGGACCCAGCGGACCGTTCAGGGGGCGGGGCGCGGCCCCAGGGCTCAGTCCCGGCCCGCGGCGCCCTCCCCCACCGCGCGGCGTGG
Organism: Bos mutus; assembly: GCF_027580195.1. Classification (NCBI taxonomy): domain Eukaryota; kingdom Metazoa; phylum Chordata; class Mammalia; order Artiodactyla; family Bovidae; genus Bos; species Bos mutus. The sequence goes on from NC_091635.1 coordinate 48,370,758, forward strand.
CCCGTGCCTCACGCCCGCCCGCCTGCCCCTCTCGCCCCTGACGCCGCCGGGGCCCGCAGCCCACCCGCAAACTGGCCGCCCCTCGCGGTCCCCGCCTCCCACCTAGTCCCGCGAGTGGGGCTCACGGCCGGCGGACAAGCTCTCCGGAGCACCTCGTGCCTCACCTCAGCGCGTTCCTCCTCCTCCGCGCCGAGGAAACGCCAGCCGTGCGCGCGCCCGAGCTTTGCGTGCGCGCTCCCTGCGGGCGGCGCAGGCGCGAGCCGGCCGCGCGCCCGCCGCCTCCGCCCAGTCCCCGCCCCGGCCGTCGAAGCCCCGTCGCGGGTGGCGCGCCTGCCGCCGCCGCCCCTGGCTCGGCCCCGGTTCGGGGCTCTCGGCCCCCGTCCGGGGCTCTCGCCGCGCGCCTGCCGCCGGCCTCTTGCAGAGAGGCCTGAGAGGCTGGGACTCTGAGCCGCCTGCCCGAGTTTTGAGTGGGACCAGTGATTACTTTTTCCTGAGGGCGTGTTGCTGGTCGCCGCGGACCGGCCGGTGCCTGGTGCCGCCGTTTTATCCGCTCCAGAGTGCGCTGAGCCGGAGCGGGCCAGTACTGCCCCGCTTTTGTGTTTTCTGACATTCCCACTCCCACCCTTGTTACCGCCTCGAAGGAGATCGAGGCTAAGCGCCTGGGCCCAAGGACGGCGAGCGGGGGTGGCCTCTCGAAGCCGTATCTTGCAGTGCCGCTCGTGGATTAATCAGACTGCCTGAATGGTTTAAGGGTACACGGGGTACGTTTGATTCAGATGCTCCTGGAACGTCGAAATTATCATCTTTGGAAAGAACCATCCCCTCTTTGGGCTTCAGGGGCCCAGATTGAGGCGCAATGATGAGAGGATGTGGTGGTCCACTCTGATGTCAATCTTGAGGGCTAGGTATGTCCCAACATCTCTTGTTACTACTACTAATTATTGTAATAGCTGCCATTTGTTGGGTATTTACTGCATGCCAGGTATTGTACAAAGGAGGTAGCAAACATGGTCTCATTTAATATTCAGAAACAACCTTGTGGGGTAGACACTCATTGTTACCATCCCCATTTTCCAGATGAAAACCTTTAGACGCTGCCTTGTGAATAACTTGGGATTACATGCTAGATCATGTATGAAAGGGGATTCACACAGTTGCTGAGCTTAACCATTATGCTACTATATCTGTTTAAGTCTTTCATTCATAAATTTGCCCAACCTCTTATAGAATTCATTTACACTTTCTGCCAGCGTGGCCTCTTTATTCATTTTTTTTTTTTTAGTATCTGAGTAATACAAGTTCGTTCTGAAAAAAAAAAGATTTGCATGAGCAAAAATAATGTGAAAACCAGCTCCCCCCATGTAATTTAACATTTTGCTATACACTCTTTTAGATATTTTTTATGCTTAATGTCAGTAAATATAGAATAGTTTTACATATGTTGTATCCTGAAAATCTGTTTATTCATTCATTAATCAAATATCTAATGAGAAGACACTGTTGTACATGCTGGGAATTCAGCAGTGAATCAGTTTCTGCCTCATATAATAATGGGGGAGATTGACAGTAAGCAATACATAAACTATATTACTATGTAATAGCTAATGCCCAATAATGTGGCAGGTTTTTAAAAAAATCAAGACAACGGGATGAGAATGATGGGATGATGCTGCATTAGATGGGGCAGACAAAAAAGGCCTCTACATCATAAGCTGAAATCTAATCATTAATGAGGGAGGTAGCTGTGTGTATTTCTAGAGAGAAACTGTTCTGGGAGAAAAGAAATGGCAATTAAAATAGCCCTGATTGCTTGGCATCTTGGAGAAGAAGCTAGAAATTAGAGAAAGAAGTTGGGAAATAGGCAGAAACCAGATCATGTATCTGGTAAGCCACGTTGGACTTTGGATTTTATTAGAATGTGACAGAATACCATGGAAGGGTTGAGAACAAAGGAATCATCAGATTTGTTTTAATTGCAGCCTTGGATTAGTGAAAGTGAAATTGCTCAGTCCTGTCTGACCCTTTGCGACCCCGTGGACTGTACAGTCGGTGGGATTCTCTAGGCCAGAATACTGCAGTGGGTAACCTTTCCCTTCTCCAGGGGATTTTCCCAATCCTGGGATTGAATCCAGGTCTTCTGCATTGCAGGCGGATTGTTTATCAGATTTGTTTTAAAAAGAATCACTAGCAGTTGTATGGAGAATAGATAGTGGAAGCATTAAAATTGCCCTTTCAATCATCCATTTTTAACAGTGTACTGGTGTTTCACCTACGCCTTTACAACCACTCACCTCCACAAACGGAAACTGGCATCAAACCTTTAGGACTTATCTTCATGTTTTTTTCTCCTAAACTGAAAGTTTTTGATACTGGCTAGGGCGTGTATCCAGATCTGGACGTCATCACTATCAACAAACTGATACGAGTCATCAGCGTTGTACTGTTGAAAAACAGTCCCACGTGATTCAGGGATCTATTCATTAGAAACATAGCATTCAAGCACCTGGAAATTACCCTTCCTCTTCAATTGATGTTAGGCCCTCATTAGAATTCTAAGCCCCAATTTAGCCATTGTGTTTAAGAAAGATGTGGAGAAATTAAAAATGCATAGTGAGGGGAAGGATAACAGTGATGAAAGCAGTGTTTTTCTCAGTTTCTGCCTTCAGTATTGCAGTGGCATCAGTTATAACATGAGGAACACAAATTTGGAGGAGAAATGAAAGATTCTGTTTCAGATCTGCTTTGCAACCTGCATATGGGAATGACATAAATAAGTCTGAAGCTAAGAGGAGAGACCAGGGCTAAAACGATTTAACTGTATTAGAACTGTTTCTTTGGATGTAGGTTTTCTTTGTAACCTCAGTACCCGGAAGAACTTCCTGGACAAATATTTGCAAAATGAGCAGGTAAAAGCAAAGGCATGCATGAAGTCCTCAGGCAAAAGAAAGATTGTGTAAGGTAAAAAGAGGTGATGTCCAGTTTATGCTTTCACCAGAGGGCCACACACCTGAACATGACCTCTGAGTAGGGTGATAAGTCCCGATTTACTCAGAACAGTCCTGGTTTATACCTATTATCCCCCTATAATTAGCGAGGTTGCATTTCCCTCTTAGAAGTGTCTCTGTACAGTAAATTATATGGTCACTCTTTGAAGAAGGCCCTTCAGGGTCCAATGTCTTTCTCTTTCTTTGTCATTATTGCCCCCATCTTACTCTTCATTCTCCCACCAGGTAGAAGCACCTCCTTTTGCCCCTAGGCACTACTTCCAAGTTTCCTTTGCTAAGGTACCTTCACTTCAACTTAGACTTCATTTCCTCAGGTACATCTCTTCTGACCTCCACAGGTCTGGATCGGGTATCCCTCTTGCATGCTTCCAGTGATCTGTGCTTAACCTGTGCTAGGAGAGACAACTCAGTACCTTGTTGCTCCCTCACTAAGCACTGTCTGTCAAGGAACCTGAAAAAAACAACTCTTGTCCTCTTAAAGACAGAAAGTTACATTAATAATATTAAGACCAGTCCCTGTTGAACTAATATTTTTATAAAGAGTGACCTTCAGGACAGACTAATAGCACCTTCTCCAAGCCCTTCCATTCTTCACTAACTAAGGAGGTTGACTTTTTTTTTTTTTTAGGAGGTTGACTTTTGAACTCAAATCCCAACAAGGAAAATTCCATCCTCCCATCAGGCTCTGTAACGTGGCTACCATTGATTGAGTCCAAAATCTGCCCCAAACTCCTCTCCCACTACTTAATCGCAGTGGTTAGAATCCGAAGTGCAGTTGCTGAGCCTTCCTCTCTGTGAAAATGATAGTCATTTCTAGTTACTATGTCCTGAGTGCCGAAAGACTAGAAACTTGATCTCCTCTTTTATTTATTTTTCTTGTATCTAAGGTGGCTGTTTGTAGTGTGGTATACAAATAGATAAGAACAGAGCATCTAAAAATCTAGCCATGCTTTCCCCATTTCAACTTCCTTCCCTTTAAACTCAGATAATGCCAGTCAATGTAAATTAGCCAGAGATTTAGTTCCGGGAGCAGAGCTCTGTGCCAAATACAAGGTCTCTTAAAGACAAGGAGTTTTCTGTGATGCACTTAGTAGACAGGGCTCCACTCCACCAAAGGCCTGAGCCCAGGAATTGCAGCTCCTTAGGGCTCAGCTCTTTTGAGTTCACACACTAGGAGCCTAGCGTGCTGCAGTCCATGGGGTCACAAAGAGTTGGACGCAACTTAACAACTGAACAACAACAAAAAAAAACTGACTCCACTATGGCCCAGCTCACGGCTGGTCCAGCCTCTTCGGCCTCTGTTGCTGCCTCTGCCATTCAGGAGCATTTCGATCCTCTTGTTTTCATTGGCTCCGTCCCTCCATGGCTTTCTCCTTTGATGGCCACCCTAGTCAAAGGAGTTAGGGAATATTAGTATTCCTTCTAGGAGGTTCCTAGATTGCTTTTATTTTTTTAATTAATTAATTTTAAAATTATTTATTTATTTTTGGCTGTGCTGGGTCTTGGTTACTTCAGGTGGATTTTCTGTTGCAGAGAGTGGAGTCTTCTGTTCGTTGCAGTACACAGGCTTCTCAGTGCGGTGACTTCTGTGGTTGCGGAGCACAGGCTCTAGGGCTCAAAGGTTTCAATAGTTGTGCACATGGGCTCAGTTGTTTCGTCGCGTGTGGGATCTTGCAGGACCAGGGACTGAACCTGTGTCCCTTGCCTTGACAGGCAGATTCTTAACCATTGGACCACCAGGGAGGTCCCTTTTTTTTTAAATTTACTTTTATTGAAGTATGGTGGAATTACAGTGTTGTGTTAATTACTGCTGTACAGCAAAGTGACTCAGTTACACATATATATACACATAAATACATTTTTTTCATATTCTTTTCTATTACATTTTATCAGAGTATTGAATATAGTTCTCTCTGCTATACAGAAGGACCTTGTTATTTATCCATCCTATATATACTAATTTGCATCTGCTAATCCCAGACTCCCACTCTTATTCTTTTCCTCCCCACTCCCACTTCGCCACCGCCAGTGTATTCTCCGTGTCCCTGATTTAGGTTCATTTGCTAGACTGCTCTTCTCACTTGATCACCCTCAACCATGACCATTCTGTCAAGGAAGGATTGAAGTACCTTTGCTAATCTACTTAAAGAAATGTAAGGTCTGCATACTGTTGTTTCTCTACACAGTGGTGTATCTGGGGTGCTTCTGCATAAGTAAGGGTGCCCTAAAGTTTCCAGGTGGCGCTAGTGGTAAAGAACCCGCCTGCCAATGCAGGAGACATAAGAGACATGGTTTTAATCCCTGGGTTGGGAAGATCTCCTGGAGAAGGACATGGCAAACCTGCTCCAGTATTCTTGCCTGGAGAATCCCATGGACAGAGGAGCCTGGTGGGCTACACTCCATAGGGTCACACAGAGTCAGACACAACTGAAGTGACTTAGCACTCATGCAGAGATCTCAAAGGTGAGCAAGAAGGGGACAAGTTCTGCTAAAGGACCCCACTACAACCCATTCTTCAGATAAGTAAAAATGAGGTGCAGAGAGGTAAAACCTCTTACCCTAAGTCCTTCAGTTCCTAGGTAGTACAGCCAGAATTAAAATCATGTCTGTCCAAATGTAACTAATAAACTCCCGCTGGCTATTCAAGCTGAAAAGTTAGCAAGTTTTAGGATTTTCATAATCCCAGGGCCATTAAGCCTGATTTTCATGAATCTAGCCCTTTGCTACCCATCTCTTCTGCTTCTTCCTCACCTCACTGACATTTTTAATTTTTGGCTATACTGTGTAGCTTGTGGGATCTTAGTTCTCCTGTCAGGGATGGAACCTGGGCCCTGGCAGTGAGAGTGCCAAGTCCTAACCATTGGACTGGCAGGCAGTTCCCTCCCTGTCTTCTTTTTGATCTCTGTAATGCATAGGATGTCTCTTGGAACAGCAGGTCTGGGGTAGGATCTGAAAAGCTAGGTGAACCAGAAATGTCTTATTGCTGAATGACTCCTGTTTACCTGGAAAATTTTAAATGCCTACCAGGCAGCCTAGCTGCATGCCTTTCAGCCTGATGGACAAGGCCTCCACCTTTTGGCTTTCCAAACAGACTCCTAAAGTGTTCTGTGTAATTTGATGACAGGCAGTCTATACTCTTGCAACCAACAAGTACATGTTTGAAACATGAATTGTTAGAAACCAATTAATATAATTGAAAAGGTATGTAGTTTGAAAGAAGGCTTCAGGAAAGAAGCCTTTCCTGAATTTGAATCCTGTTCCACCCTTGACAACCTTCAAGCATTTAGGCAAATTATTACCTTTTTGTGCCTCTTTTCTCCTCATACATAAAATGAAAATAATACCTAATTTATAAGACTCTTATAAGGATATGATGGTGTATGTATAGTACCTAATTCATGGTGGGGGTCAAATAAATTATAATTGTGGTTTTAATTTTAATTCCAAAAGTGCTCCATAGTATGACCTTGGGACTTGCTTAGAAGTTATTTTAGGCTATGTTGGCTAGTGGTCAGCATTAGAATATTTTTGTTATTTGA